>NC_045428.1:113248140-113350640 GCF_902635505.1 Sarcophilus harrisii | reverse complement strand
CATCCTACCCTAATGATTTCTGATAATGCCTATTAACTGCTTCTCTTGCTTTAGTTTTAAATTAAATGTCCTATTGCTTCTGGAATTCTTCTCTGGAGTTCTTTATATTTCTAAATCTATTTATTTAAATATTGGCTAGATTTTCTGCTAAATTATACTCTATTGTATCAAATATCTATAATATAAAAATCCTAATTGTGATCAGTTTCCATAACCAGGGTAACAGAGTATATAATTTGATTATCTGAGAAGTAATTTCTCAAGAGTACAATGTACCTTTTTAGGAATTAAGCTTCATCCACCTTCTTATATAATTTACATAAGGTTCTTCTCTCTCAGGTTCTCATTTTGTCATTAACATCATGATGGCATGTTCTATATAAGAATATTTTGACCTATCAAGAAATATTCTCCAAATGGATTTATTTCATCAATGTGTATATTATTTCCAAAGATGTAAACTACAATCCATCTATACCTCTATTGATTTCTATCCCTGTTTCACCTTCACCCCCACAAATTCTCACAGGAGATCTACCCAATTTCTTTGCATTATTTGTATGCCATATGGATACCAATGGAACTCATAAACTACCCACCAGTTCTCTCTTATTGTTGCTATGATTCAGGATCACCTTTCTTTTTTTCTGCTACTTTTTGTATAAACACTCTTCATTCCACTGCTTTTATAATGTGTTACTGCCTGCTCATATCTATAGTTCACTAAGAGAACTTGAACATCCAGACTTTTGGAGGGGGATAGTAATATTCCATGAGTAGCAGTTAAATAATGTTAGCTGAATAATATTGATGTTTAATAAATAGGCCTTTGTTTCAGTCAAAAAAGCCCGAAGGCACTAAAAATGAACTATTCAAGTTTCCCAAAGGCAATTCAGGCTACTCTCCTCCTCCAGTTCAGTTATAGAGCCAATAGAACCTCAAAAAGGGGAACCTCAAAGACATTTATTACCTTCACTGAGGTAAAGTTTTCCCATATTTCTTCTACCTGAGAACAGAAACTTTTTAAAAAATGCATTCAGTGTTTCTAAATACACACATACATATGTACATACACACACACATATATATCTATATATATATATACACACACCTACATACATACATATGCATATATATAGACAGGGACTTAAAGAAATAAGTTTATCAAGTACAAGATATTGAAATTTTGTAAAAGTTGACTTTTTTCAGCAGAAAAGACTCACATAGTTGTTCCATAAGAGTTTCCAATTATCTTCCTGTTGCAGTCTTCCTGACTTCCTATTTCTAATTTCTATTTTTTTTCCTTTTCATTTTTTGTTCTTCCTCTAGCATTTAGGAATTTTGTAATAGAGATTGAAAAAAAATGGAGGAAGTGGAGAATTCAAATTCAACACTATACGTAGAAGAGTCAAAAATTATAGATAATTTTCTGTTTGGGTTTCATCTTTTATTTGATTAGACTTGAGGAAATACATGAATGGTCAGCTCTTCTAAACAAGCAATTGAGTTGCCTTCAGTACAGTTTTAAAATCCTTTATTTTTTAATCCAATGAAAAAAAAAAGGTGTGAAACCTGGGAAGTTAGAAAAAGAAAAAGCTGGGGAAATTAGTTTTATTCACAAAGATAAGCTTAATTTTGATTCTTTCAACCTACTCTTCCTGTATTAGCTTTTACTTCCACTTCCTATTAAATTTTACTTTCAGTGCATTGAATTGATTGTAGATATTTAATGCTCCCCATCAGCTTGGAAACATGTATTTTAGTGAACTACTGACTCCTTGTGTACTACCCCAGTCACTAAGTTCTAGTGATGTGTAGCTTCCCATAATTCCTAGAAATAAACTAAAGATCAAGCTGTTAGTGATGGTGCCCCTGGGTCTAGAACATTCTCTCCTTCTTTTAATTTAAGAGAGAGATTCTATCTCTGTTTTTATAGCTTGAATTAAGACATACAGGGTTTCCCCCCTACCCTTTTACACTGTATCCATTTGTTTTATGTTGTGTTTTAGAACCTTAAAATATATGAAATACAGGATCATATGAGAGCTGCTTGCATTGCAACATAATTAAAATCCAATTTTTTAAGTATTACAAATAATAGTTAAATATTTGTAGATCTTAATATAGGAGGCTTTATTTTTGCTTTAGGTACTGTTATATTTTGAAATTGAACATTACATTAAGATATTCATATATATCCTTAGGAGATGCTTTTTCTTTACTTACATCATCTCTGTTTTTCCTACAGTCTCAAACTTAGATCAGACCCTAATTGCCTCTCACCTGACTATTGCAATTTCCTTTTGATTGCTCTTCCTGCTTCATCTTTGCTCACTGCAAACCGCTTTCCGTATAGACGCCAAAATGATATTCTTTAAACATCGATGTGATCACATTACTCATTGAACTCCACTGGCTCCCTATTGCTTCTAGTATAAAATGTAAACCCTTTCATTTGGTTATAAATTCCTCTTCAATCTGCTCCCAATTTATTTTTCTAGGTATCAATTAGATAACATATTACTGCTTTTCTCACATTTTATAATTTAATGAAATCGACCTTCTTTATGTTCTTAATATATAACACCCCAATTCCTGTCTATGCTTTTGGGCTTATAGTCATCCAAGCATGGAATTCACCATGTTCTCATCGCCTTCTTAGATAATCAGTCAATAAACACTTATTAAGCACAAAGCCCTTATGTGCCAAAGACTATTCGAAGCACAGAGAATGTCTTTCTTTCTAAAAGATGCAATTCAAATAACATCATGTACTTAGAGTATTTCCTGATCCTTAAAACTCCCAGCTCCTCCCTTACTCCCTTTCTACCTTTTCTTTTGTTAACTACTTATTTTGTTATGATTTTGTATTTCTTCTGTTTATATTTCTTCTCTATATAGTAGATATATATACATATATATATATTATATATATATATATGCTCTATATATTTAAGTAAAGGTTTAAAACTGCATTAAGACTTTTGAGACATTCTCAGTTTGTACATGCTCTCTCCCTTAATAAAATGTCAGCTCTGTTAAGTGGTCATTTCATTACATGCTGCTCAAGATTAAAACTACACCAAGTTTGGGACATTCTCAGTATATATATTTATATTATATATATTCTCTCCCTTCAGATTATGTTAATTCCACACACACATATATATATATGGAATATACACACACATATATACACTGCACATAAATACATATTGTTATGTGTAATCTGTGTAATGGCAGCCCTCTCTAGGGTTTGGCAGCAAAGACAAGGAAGAAAAAATATAAAAAAGAAATTTACATCATATTTTTATATATTTAAAAGGAATAGCAAGTTAAACATATAATAGATTTGTAATTTCATCTTTTTATTTTACTGATATAGAAATGCTTGTTTTATTTCATAAATTAAATAAAATCAATATTAAAAATTAGTGGTCATTTTATTATTTGCATTTATATTGTATGTATGTATGTATGTATATATATATATATATATATATATATATCATTTGATATTAAATTCATCAGGAAGTATAGCTTGATGTAGTGACTACAGAGTCACTTCAAGATTTCAAGGAATTCTTCAAGATTAAGGAATCCTGGGTTCAAATGTAATTCCTGATGCATCCTAACTGTGTGGTCCTGAGAAGTCAATTATCCTCTTAATATCTTAGACATTTAGACCATAAGAGTAATTCTTAATCTGAAAAGAGTGTTTCCTCAAGTGGAGTTCCCTGCATCAAAAAATACATTATCTTATGCACAAAAATATATCATGAGAGATGCTGTAACAAGTTCAAATTGTGATGTTTTCTATAGAATAAAAAATATCATATATTTAGTCTCATACCTTCCCTATTTCTTTTCCTTCATTGTCTTTATTCTTTAAAATAAGATTTTATTTTCCCCTCAACTACATGTCAAGACGATTTTTAGCATTCATTTCGATGAGATTTTAAGTTCCAAATTTTTCTCCCTTCTCTCCCTCACCTCCTCTCTTTGGAAAGCAATAAGCGATTAGATTTAAGTTATACACGTGCTGTCACATATCAGGTCCTTAAGTTGGTGTTTGCTGGCTTCTTGGTACTGTGGTTCAGAATCCTCATCTAATTTGCTGAGCTGGGCCTTGCTGCTGGCTTCCTAATATACTTCCTGTCCTAGACGTGCTCCCTTTTCACTATAGTGAGACTGAAACTTTCCTGCTGATCTTCCAGTATTTGGGGCCTCAAAGACTATTCCCTCTCATCTTTTTTCTTATTGGTTTTGCTGGTCTAGGATTCATTCGAGGTGCCATTTTACCATTATATGGAGATGAATATGGGAAAATTACAGCAATTAACCTGTTTATTCCACCAGTTTTTGGGCTTCTAGAAGTGTACTCCATATCTTCATTTAAAAAAAAATGTTTTATTTGCATAGCTCTAAGTTTAATGATTTGAGTTCTTAACATATTGTAATAATAGTAGATCATATTTCTAGATATTTTGTGATTTACAAATTATATTGAAAGAACATTTGATTTGGAATGAAAAAACTTTTTATCTGTATGATAAAAAGGGCAGGACTTCTTAAACTTTTTTCCACTTGTGACTCCTTTTCTCCAAGAAATTTTTATGCAACTCCAGGAATACAAATATATAAAATAGGTATACAAATCAAACATTTACTGATAATAAACCATAATTTGCAGCCTTCACATTCAGTTATTTGACCCCCATATGGGGTTGTAACCTATAGTTTAATTAGGCTTTTCATTTTTTAAATGAAGATAATTATTGCAAATCCTAACTGATCATGTTATTGTGGGAGATTAAATAAAAAGGTACTGAAAAATCTTTGAAAACTTTGAAGCATTATGAAAATGTTATATGATATTATCTTAAGATTAAACTGTTTCTCCCAAACCTAAAGACTATGAATAAATATAATTAGTAGGTATGAGGCTTGGACTGCAATTTGATATGACATTCTTCTCAAAGAAAATTCTGTCTTGCTCAATCTACTTTCATTATTCTATCAGTGCATGGCTTGAGAATATACTGCTGAGGGAGCAGAACCTGGTAGAAACTTTTAACTCTGAATCATCAATGAAGACCTTTGACTGAGTACAGGAGTTCCCTGGTGAAAGTAAATATATCTTCAGGTTAATTTCTAAGTCCTCCACATTGTGCTGACTCTTCAACATGGTACAAAATTTACATGCCTTTTGTGTTTTTGTGTTTGTTTCCCAAGCAAAGTCATCAGCAGGCAAAAGTTCCTAAATGACTGTCTCTTGAAATTTTATGACTCTCACAACCTCTTGAGGTGAACAAGTTTCCTGGGGAACTGTGAAACCACAAGCCAAGGAGCAGCTTCTTGTTTTCCCCATCCCCCGTAGAGCAGTGCTATGGGGAATAATCTGAGGGTAACTGAACCAGCATATGACCTTGATTTTGTCATATTACTGTGTCTTCAAGCTTGTAGTAAACTGAGCTATTGTCAAGCAGAGATGTATAAAACAGAGTAAGGTCAGAGAAAAGATGAGTGCCCTGGTTGCTATTTCTTTTGCTTCACCAAAAACCCAGTGCAGTGATTAGACTGTTACTGAGGCTTTATAATTAGTGTAACTTGGACTGTGTTTTATTGAGGGAGTAATGCATTACTTGGATATGTGCTTTTTAAATAATGTGACTTGAAAATTATCTTCAGGCCTCATTCCATAAAAGGGATACTTCAGGACCAGGGCTTTAATTTCTTCACAAACTTAAAGTAATAATCTCTAGAATGCCTGCAATTCTTGGCTGGTATAATATTTCTCAATTATCGGTAAGATGTTTTCCCCATGTAATGTCATCGTCTTTGTCACACATACCCCTGTGCTTAGAAAAAGTAATTAGTGGTTAATGAAAACAACTGGCTCATTAAGAAAGGAGAAACTCCCTCAAAGGGAGATTTAGGAAACATGGAAAGATTTTTAAATCTCCTAAATCCATGCCAAAGTCTTAGGTTAGGTAGTTTGTGGATGTATGTTTTTGTTATAATGAGCCAGGACCTCTGGGCCACATAAAAATGGGATGTGGGGGCAGAGATGGAAGGGAGGAAATTGCCTGGGGTTGGGAGGTAGATTTGTCCTAAGTTGGGACCCTTTGCACAGATTTCAACAAGGAATGAAGGAGTGTTGGACAGAAGTCATACGAATAGTAGCATGAAACAATTCTACAATACTCTGTCCTTGCCTGACATGAATTGCTATTGAACCTATAAACCTAATATAGAGCAATTAAACTCAGTGGCTACAAAGGAATGGCTTTTTTGTTTAAACAAAAATAACTTCTTTCCACGGGTTTTAAAAATTATAAAAAATGAATTATATATCAGTTTCTACTTCCAAAGAGTTACTATTTTAAACCCCTAAATTGAAATTATATATTCATACCTACATACATATATATATATATATATATACACACACATACAACTATTTGTTTATGTGTAGATAATGTATATATATTACACATACCTATACATACAGTGGTACTTCATAGATGAGAAAGAGAGAACCAATATATATATATATTTTTTATTTATATACACCATATAAACTTCATTCTATTTACCTTTACAATATAGTCATTCCAAAGTGCCTTCAAACTGAACCTTTTGTTATAACAAAGAAAAACAATCAAAAGCATTTAATATAGAAAACTTGAATATTAATGTACATAGTACTCTGACCTAGTAGCCCTTCACTACTTTGCTGTGAGGAAAGAAGAATGTTTTATTATCTCTTTTCCAGTAATTTCAGTGACTTTCATCAAATCTCTATTTTGAAAATCCTATTGTATTTCAGGAAATAAGAAGTATTTTTTCCTCCTTTCAATTGACAGTTAGTTTTATTAACTCATATATCCAAAGCATGAACTTTGCAATTGATAGTTGTATTTGTTAGATTCTCCATAGGAAATAGTATTATCATACTGAGGAGTAGACAAAGTTCTAGTCTTTGAGTTATTGGGGCTCAAGTCTCAGACACTACCTGTGAGACTTAATAAGTCATTTAACCTCAAGTCAGACTCAGTTTCCTTTTCTGTAAAATGGAAATGATAGCTGCCATTTCATTATTTCCATTTTACAGATAAGAAATCTATACCGAAATTGTATGTAGTCTCTCTCTCTCTCTGTTTCTCTGTCTCTCTTTCTCTCTCTGTCTCTCTCTTTGTCTCTGTCTCTTTCTGTCTCTGTCTCTCTTTGTGTCTCTCTCTCTGTCTCTGTCTCTGTCTCTCCCTCTCTCTCTCCCTCTATATATATGTATAATATGTATATATACATATATACACATGCATACACATATATTAGTGTACAGTAAACTGTATATAGATATAGAAAACTATGCTTACAATATAGGGTTCTTGTAATGTCTGAACTAGCTCGCTGAAAGACCTCAGGATCAGTCCCAGTCCTTGGTCTTAGTGGAGGAGTAAAAGAGGCAGGAGGACCACATGACTGGTCAAAGATGGAACCTAGAATCTGGCATCTTGTGTCTGTAGCTGAGAGCTGTGTTGTATCTAGGAGACCTCTGTGTCCCTCCCTCAGTCCTTGAATATTTCAGTATGATTATGTCACTATACCATACTGAGCATGCTCCAGCTATAGAGAATTACATCTTATATCACATCAAGTATCACCCTAAGTATGTACTTAGCTAGAGAATCATTATCTTATCAATCATACTGAGTCTTAAGTATACCTTTTCAGGTTTTTATAATGATCAGATAAGATATATATCATGGTAGGGGCTATTCCCATTTTACATATGTATATATCTGTCTGTTTCGGTTTTCTCACCTTCCAACAGCTCCTTCGTCCCAGGGTCACATATGTAATGAATGTCTGAGATCATATGTGAATTTAGGGTTTTCTAGCTCTATTTCCCAGGGCTTTCCCTACTGTACCACTTAGCTGTCGCCTAGGAAGGAATAGTGCCATTTTCTTCTCTTCTTTTGCTGATTCTTTAAACTCTGGAAGGGATCTTAACTTCTGAAAAGTTATATAAATGAAATTTAAATTTTGATCAGATCAACCAAATTTCAAACATTTTGAGGAAAAACCTAGAAAAATTTGTGGTTCCCAGAATTAGAACAGATCAATTCAGAAAGGCTTGTTACCAGAATGTTGGCCCCCTGAGTGTTAAATTATTTTGTTATAATAAATCCTAAAGACTATCTCCCTCTGAGATGTGGGAAATCAGTGATCACCATTAGTGGAGGGTGTCCCTGCCTATACTGATGAAATCAAATATCCTTTGAAACACTGAAATATGTATTCTTACATTTCCTAATATAATTTTAGTCAAACATTGACCACCCACAAAAGCAGGGGTCCTCAAACTATGGCCTGCGGGCCAGATGCAGCTAAGGACATTTATTCCCCTCACCCAGTATGAAATTTCTTTATTTAAAGGCTCACAAAACAAAGTTTTTGTTTTTACTGTAGTCTGCCCCTCCAACAGTCTGAGGGACAGTGAACTGGCTCCCTATTTAAAAAGTTTGAGGACCCCTTCACTAAAGCATCATCACATTAAACAAAGCACACACTTTTAAAAATCTGTGCTCTACTTGTTACTCTGTTGATTTTAAACATTTTGCTAATATTGAAAATACTCATACAAATAACAATAATAATCTCATATTTTTGATAGGGTCATGGGGAATAAAGTTAAATTTTCAAATTTAATCCAGAGGAATTAGTGAGCTTTCATGTTATTTAAAAACAAATGATATTTAATCTCTTCAAGAAATATTGATTTCAAATGAATAGTATTTGTAGTTTTTCAGTGCTTAACTTATGAATTATGAGTAATTAACATTTGCAATGTTATGCTTTTATAAATTTAAACTACAAACATCTTCTCTCTCTCTTTAGTTATTTGTTCTTTTTCCTTCACTATAACATACAAAAAAAAAAAAGCAATCCCTGGGAAATAGCATGAAAAAGTTTTATTGCAAGTTATACATATTATAAATTCTAGTGGCGTATCTCATTGCTTCCAGCAGATCCTGAGAAATTTCCACACAAATCTCACCATCCAAACCTTCCCTTCTTTTCTGATTAATTTTTAGCTCTTCTATACAAAAGAGTTTATAAAACATTAATGTGCAATTTAACTTCAGTTTCCAGAGAGAGATTTCTGCTGTATCAGATCCTATATCTGCCACAATACAGGGCTCCCTTTCCCCAGCCTTGCATTTATTTCCCAGTAGGTCTCACCATCTGCTACTGATGCCTGTCTAAGGTAGGAATTTCCTCTCCTAGCTTATTCTCTTTAAAGTATTACTCTTCAATACTAGCCTCTTTTCAGGTTACAAATTACTCCTGTATATTCTTACCCCAAAGTCAAATTTGTAGATAGCTATCTTCAAGGATACTTAATGAAGAAATGTCTTTTAATCTACTGAACCCATAAGTGAAAACCAAAAAGGATTATAGATTTCAAAGTTCTATAAAAAAACAACTTCCCAGGATTCTGCATGCTGCAAGCTGACTTTTTTCCTTTACTGATAAGAAAATAATAAAAGACTATTAATTTTTTTTAAATAATGTTTTCCCCAATTACATGTCAAGACAATTTTTAGCATTCATTTTTACAAAATTCTGAGTATACCAAATTTTTCTCCCTCCTTCCTTTGTCTCCCCTCTTCCAAAACTGGTAGGTAAGTTGATATAAATTATAAATGTGGCATCCTGGAAAACATATTTCCATATTAGTCACAGTTGTGAAAGAAGAAATAGACAAAAAGACAAAAATTTTAAAAATTAAAACTATGCTATGATATGCCTTTCCATCAGTTCTTTATATGGTTGTGAATAGTATTTTCCTTCATGAGTTGTTTATACTTTATGTGAATCATGTCATTGCTGAAAAGAGCTGAGTCATTCCTCATTAACTCAATTACCTATGAAGATAACTTCAGAGATAAAGAACTTATTAACATGGTACCGATTATCACCAATATGTATTCCCGGTGACTCTGCTTTTTGTGGGAAAGTGTGCCCCAGGTTTTGTAGCTTCAGTTCTTGCCCTAATGTTTGAGTAAATATCTTTTTAAAGGGCTAATTGTATCTACCTGCAGAATGTTAATAAAAGGCATAATGGTGAATGGTGAAAGCTTGTGAGGTACTATTGTAAAGCCTTAGTTGCTATATGTATGTAAGTATTAACAACTTGAACCCAAGTCACTCTATGTCTATACTATATGTCATATTGTCTCATTAATGCCTTAAGATTTGACTATTTCATGTAACTACTTCCAAACACTTCTAAGACTGTGAACTTGACAATTTAACTATTTAACAATCATCTCTTTTTTCATTTATATCTCTTACTCATGAACATGAAACTTGTTCATTTCTCTCATTGAGAATTGTTTTCCCTTGATCTCTCTTATTCTTTGTTCTCCTCAACCATTTTCTGCCCTGATGTTACTTCTACTCTGTTGTCAACATTGGACTTTCAGAGAATAATAGTGGATTCTTCCTGGAACTTTCATTTTGTGAAAAAACCCAGACTACCCATTCTCCACCAATGTTTCCTTCATCTTTTGCTTCTGTCACTTTGAATGTCTTCTCTCATTGGTGAACTCTTCTCAGAATCTCTGTTTTGGGTAAAAGTCAAGATTAGTTACTAATTAGTATCTAGATCTGGCTATCATGATCATAATACTTCCATCCTCTATGCCAGTCTCCCTTATTTTCTGAGCCTCTGTTGTGTTTCATCTTCCCCTATTGGAATGTAAGTTCATTGAAGGAAGGAGTTTTCTTTCTTTTTTGTTTGTATTTGTACACCTAATTCTTAGCAATGTGCTCAGCATATAGCAAGTTCTTAATAAATACATGTTGACTAATGGACTGACCATGTCCTGGGGAAAATAAGCTACTTAGCCCTGACCTGTTTGGGATCATGGAACCTCATTTTCATCTTAACCTTTTTCTGACCTACCTTTGAATTATATACTCATTTTCCTTTCTTACAACTGTAATCAAACCCATACTACCATTTCCTCTGAAGAGGTCATGTCAGTATCATGTCCTAGTGCTCCATTCAAAATCCTAGTGACTTCTTAGATCAAAAAACTTTTCCTGAGTACTACTCCCCTATTAGAATGTAAGCACTTAGCATGGTGCTTGGACCATGATGAACATTTTTTTTTGCTTGCTCAGCATGATAAACATTAAATAAATTCTCATTCATCCATTCCATACTCAGTTTTATCTCTAAGATGTGCTACTTTTATTATTCAGTAAGGATAACTTCACAATATCTTACATTATGTATATTCTACCAATATATAAGTCTTATAATTCCTATTGCAAGGTAACTCATGTCAATTGATTTTTCTCCTTTTCTAGGGAAATTAACCTTTAATTAATAAATGAAAACTGAGAAATTGAGTAGATTTTATCTCCTACAAATTTAGAATGTATAACCTGAATATATATATTCTCATTGTTGTTCAGCAAACCTTATTACCTATCTGTAATGTTCTGGTTACCTTTCTGGATGCCCTCTGAATGTGCTTTGGTTTCAGCAGAATAATCACCACACGAATATTAAGGAATAAAGTCCAAAGTCTTTATTATCTCCTTCACAATCCGTCTCCTTCACCTGGGGCTAGGCTATCTTTCTGGGGGTCCTTCAGATGGGTCTTGGTCTCAGTGGAGAAATGCAGGAGACAGGAGAGCCACCATGAGGCTGATCAAAGATGGAATCTCTGTGGCTGACTTTCTCCTCAATTTAAATACTCTATTATAATTACATCAATTGTACAACTAGTACATCACCATGTTAAGTATTAAGTATATGTAAACTAGATAACCATTGTATTATCCGTTCCACTGAGTTAACACCTTTCTTCAGAATTCTGGCTCATTACATCTACTGCTTTCTTTTGTTTTAGAATATAGGTGGTCATGGCCTCCCTGACGTTTCAGAGAGGTGAGAACCACAAAAAGGAGGTGATCACACCCTCCCTGACTTCTCAGAAAGAGGGGTGAAAACACCAAAGGGAAATGGAGAGTCAAACCAGATTTTGTTAGTCGGTTTCTGAAGGGTCTCACTTGAAACAGGTGTATATAAATCCATCACTATGGGAAGTATTACGCAAGCACATAGTAATATAATACAGGCTAGTAGTGATGTAACAAACAACATGAATCAACATGAGGAATTATACATGTCCATAAGTCCTAGAAATAGTCTAAAACTAATTTATTGTCCATTACTTCATGTATCAGGGAATCCGATGATTCCTGCAAGTTTTGAAGTCCTGCAATAATCCCATTACATGTCAGGAAATCCAATGATTCCTGCAGATTTCAAAGTCCTACAACAATCTCATCATGTATTAGGGAATCCAATGATTCCTGCTGATTTGAAAGTCCTGCAACAATTTCATTATCAGTCATCTTCTTTCAGTGTCAGATGCTTCTTAGGTCTTCTTTGTTTCGAGGTTTTTGCTCTTTTTCTGTCTGTCTTTGATGGACAAGGCAAATACAGCTCATTGGCACCCATCTGATTCCTTCTCCATCTGCAGAGATACAAGTAAACCCACTTCCCCAAGTAGTTAACCTCTCTGGTCCCTTCCATTGACGACTTTCAGAATCTCTCCTCATAACCTGGCAATTATATTGCAGCTTCTCACACTGGACACTGACTTTCTGTTGGGTTATAAAACCTGTATTCGCCACAGTTGCCATCTCTTTCTTCCATTAGGTTGCTTTTTGGCTGACTGATTATGTTGGAGTCCTGAACCTCTAAAAACTATCTGGGTATAACCTCAGTTGCCATCATGCCTGAGGCCCTGGAGTTGGGCCCCACCTTTCTTTTCCCTGAGTCAATCTACACTGGGACCCTGGAGCTAGGCATCACTGTTCATTTCCCTGAGTCAATCTATATTCTGATGCCCAGTGGAAACCTCTGTTGCATTTTGGACATAGGGTTTTGGGTCTTGTTCTCCCACTCTGTTTTTTATGACAACATTGAGCTTTCAGACGCCCTACTTTACCACATTGAAATCATTGATGAGTCTCTCTGGAAGTCCCTTGCAAAAAGGGACCCTGTCTTCTCATATTCTTCATCATAGCCTGGGTATAAAAGGCATTTGTGACCAATGTGGCACAGCGTCTTATGATCTCCTCTAAAGGAGCATTTTTGTGTAGTCCTAGTATAGTTCTTCTACAAACCTCATTAGCATTTTCTCTAGTGAGTTGTCTTATCATAATTCCTGTTGCTGTATTTTCACCAATAGTTTGTATGACAGCTATCTGCAGATGTCCCACAAAATTAGCAAAGGTTCATTTGGATCTTGTGCTATTTTTGTGAAGGCTTCCCCTCTATCTGTCTTGCTGGGTGGGTGCTCCATGCTTTGATAGTAGCAGCAGCAACTTGCTCATATGCTCTCAAAGGGTAATTAATCTATGTTAAAGTGTCTTCATAATGACCTATACCTGCTAGTTGATCAAAGGTGATTGGTATATTAAATCCAGTTTGCATATTTTGTTGATCTTGTATTTTACATAGTTCATTATACTCCAAAAGCCACAACAAGTTTTGTCCAGGTTCTAAACATGTCCTTGCTATAGAATTCTAATCAATAGGGCTTAAAATTTCAAAAGCCAAATTCTCTAATACCATCTTAACATAAGATGATGTAGCCCCATAAAGAATGTAACCCTTTTTCAGATCTTTGATAGTTTCCAGATCAAAAGTGTATCTTCTCCTGAAGAATCAATTTCTTCAATCATAGGGTAAGCTTTTATTTTTAAATCAGTTATGTCCTGCCCTTCTTTTTTAGCTTTAGCTAGTGTCTTTTGCAATCTTGTAGAGGGTGGACAAAGCTGCTTCATGAGTGGTGCTGATTGTGTCACTGCCCCTTCCCCTCCTCCTTCTCCCTCTACCTGTGAAGGGTTAATTGAGGGGATGTTAATTGAGGGTCAAGGGATGGGGAACCCCCTAATGGCTCCTGCTGTGAAGCAGTCTGTCTCCTTCACCCGGGGCTGGGCTAGTTTTCTGGGGGACATTCAGATGGGCCTTGATCTCAGTGGAGAAGTGAAAGAGATAGGACAGCCACTTCAAGGGGGTCTTTATCTTTGAGTCTGGCCTCCAGCCTCCAGCCTCCAGTTTTCTGTTTTCTCTGTTCACCTCTGAGTCTGTCTTCCCTCCCAGATCTCTTAGCTCTTATATACTCTATTTTAAGTACATCATTATAGGTGTCAATCTTGTAGAATAGGTGTCAACTTGTAGAACTATACTAAGAACTAAGTACATGTAAACTAGAGAATCATTATCTCAATTCCATTGAGTTAATATGTTGTTGTAGGATTAAATCAATCACACTGAGCCTTAAGTATACCTTTTCAGAGTTCCTGCCCTCTACACCTATCCCTCACAATGACTGTTTTAATGGTTTTTTTTCTTTTCTCAAGACCCTGACCACCATTTATTGTTACAGTTAAAACAGATGACTTAGCTGCCCTAGACTTAACTTTAAAAATATAAATTTTGAAATTATTGGGTATTTCCCCAAATTCTCTTCTTTCACTTTATAAAACATTTTTTCCTTATCATTACCACAACCACCTTTAGTTTCCCATAAAAGAGTTGAGGTGAGATAAAACTATTCCTTAGTAAAACTAGTTCCTATAATCTTGTTTCAACTTGCCCTCACTCTGACTGTAATTCCTTCACTGTTGTCTTCCCAAATCCTTAAAAGTTATTAGTTTTCACAGTACTGACCTGAACTCTCTTCACTTTTCTTTATAAATTCTTTCCTTTAGAAATCTTATTTAAAGACAACATCTATGGAAATGGACTCTCAAATTTATACCTCTACCCCTGAGCATTGTTTTTAACTCCAGATGCATATCTTAAACTGCCTTAAAACACCATTTGGTTATTTTACTTACCTTCACTTCAAATTCTACATGTCCCAACCAAACTTCTTATTTGCTCCCCAATCTGTTTCTTTAAATTTTACTATTTCTGTGAATGGTACCACTATGCCCTGTATTCAAAATTCTGGTATTATGTTTGATTCTTTACCCTCCCTCAAATCTATTGCTAGGATTTGCCATCCTATATAACATAATTATAGGGTCAGTGCTTTATTATTGTTTTATTCCTCCATGTATGAGAAAACTGTCAGATTTTTCCCTATTTCATAGGATTTTTGCTTTTGGTTCTAAATAGATTTTTATGGTATTAAAAAGGTTGCTTTGAGTTTATATTTTTCAGGGTTTTTAGCATAAATGAGTATTGTACTTTTTCACAATCTTGTTCTGTACCTATCAACAAGTCTTTGTTTTTAATATATTTAATTATGTTGATTTTATTTCCAATGTCTCACTATCCTTGTATCATGATAAAAATACAAATAGATTTTGAGGAATGACTTTGTTTTAGATGGATCATTGCAGTCTACTTCATATAAATTTATTTTAAAAGTTTTAATATATTTCATTAATTTTAGGGGTCTATAATTTTTATTTTTTAAACCTGTCCTTTAGACATTGTTTGTTTTATAAAAGGAATCTGGCAGGGTGCTTCCTTCTTTAAAAGTTTCATAGGGTTCCTTTCAATGGTTTCTTTACGGCTTGATACATTATTTTCTTCTGTGATTGTATTATTTTTCTATTTGATCTTCTTTTAGTTTGGATTGAATGAATAGTTATTTGCTTGCCATTCAAGTTGTTTCATATTCTGGTACCACTATAATTTTACAGCCTTCTGTATTTCCTTCATATCTTCTCCATTATAATCAAACATAACTGTCCTCCAAGTATATCCTGCCATTTTCTTTCTCCATAACTGCTTGTGGTACTCCTATATCTGAAATATCATTCTCAATACCCCCAAACTTCCTTTGCCTTATCTTCTTCTTTTATTTTTTAAAAATTCATGGAATGAAACAAGCATTTCCACAACCTAATACAATATGAAAGATGATTTTATACAAAACTGCAAATCTATTATGCATAATCAGCTCACTTTCCCTAGAACAGGAGAAAAATCAGTTGACATGAGTTACCTTGTAATGTGAATTATAGGAGTTATATATTGGTAGAATGTATATAAGGTAGGTATTATGGATTTATCCTTAGTGAATAATTAAAGTAGTAAATCATAAGGGAAAAACTGAGTATAGAATGAATGAATAAATGAATGAATGAATGAGAATTTATTAAATGCTTATAAAGTTAGGCAGTTTTTGCTAGTGTATAATATATCCCTCCAAAATAATAATTGATTGTCTATTTCTTAGAAGAATTCTTAGAGAATGTTTGCTCATAGCTCCTTCTTATTCAGTCAGATGTTGATAAATATTACTGGGCAATTTTAATATTTATTATAAAAGTAGTAAGTAGTAAAGTAATAAGAATTACAATTGGGAGAGATATTATTCAAGAAAATGTTTCCTCAATCTTTTTTCATTCACCAGGAAAATTACTCAAAAAATACTTTTCCCTCCTTTAAATCAGAGATAATCGTTATAAGACAATCTTTATAAATTCCCATATTTGTTTTACTCCTTCCTTCCATTTTTGTTCATTCTCATTAGAATTGAAGGAATAAGGTCAAAAGTATGTATTTTGGGTACTGTGGCAAAATAGTAAAAAAAAAAAATTGTAAACAAGTAGTTCTCTTAGAATTTCTCAAATTTTAGCACAGAGGCAAATGTTGAACAGAATGGCTGTGCTTCCCTAGGCAATTGGAAGGGATCATGGTTTGCAATCATTATCAGGGCCAACTATTGCATTTCTGATGACATTGAAGAATTGAGAAGTGAAAGCATCATAAGAAGAATTCACTTAATTCAAGCTATAGTTTTTCAACAACACAAGTTGGAGGTGTGGAGGAAGGAGTGGAACCCAAGTGTGAAGTACTGAAGAATAAGTATTTCAATAAATCTGCCAGGCTAGACTAAGGAAGAAAAATTGAATATACAACTTAAAGTCAGGTATGATCTGGCTTCAAATTCTACCCCCAATACTCATTTCATAACTAAGGTATTATTTTCCTTGAATCTCAATTCCATTATGCATAAAATCAGGGTAGTGATACTTTGTAGTAGCTTGCCCACATGAGATGTTGTTTAGAACAAATGAGATCATGCATATCAAATACTTTTGCAAACTTCAAAATTGTCCACTGTGAGGTTAGATACTATAAGAAATCACAAGTGATAAATATCATCTCTCTAGTTAGAATACAAGTGTCTTGAAAACATGGCTTCACTTTTTTGACATGACACAGGGAATGAGACTTAATAAACCTTGAATAAATTCTGGTTGATTGATGCATTGGTCAGTACTCTGTTATCTATGTTCAAAAGTTCTAGATCATTTTTTGGTATTATTTCTTTCAATATAGTATTCTGTTTTTATTTTTGTTTTTGTTATATTCTTTTGGAAGATCTGTTATCCTTAAATTGACTCTGTGCCTTCTGTCATCAAGATACAATCACTTTGGAATGCAAAGCCTATACTTATAAAAGTAATGCTTAATATCTGCTTAGCCCATTCTCCTGAGGATTTTATAGAGAAGATAGGATAGAATATAGGATGATATCTTTTTACTTGCCCCTTTTAAGGTAATAATATTTTATAATGTTTTATATTATTTTAGCATCCACCCATTTCTAACATATCTTGAAAATATGTCTTAGTACTTTCCACATCATGTTTAATGAAGTACACATTTTTTAATATATATTTCTTTCTGTGTCAGATTCATCTTTTCTCCTCAACTTTGTTTTTCTTACCTTTTAAAATAGAACTTTATTGATAAATTTTGTTTTTATAACACCCACAAAATGGGTGAAATTTCTCATTTGATCATCTTAACAACCCTGTGTGATAAGAGATATAATTATTCCCACTTGATAGATATGGAAACTGAGGTTGAGATAGGTTAAATGTATGCTATTAAGCTTTTGAGGCAGGGTTTGAACCTTGACTCCTAAACTAGCATTCTACCCACTGAACTGTCTACTACCATTTAGCATAGATAATCAATGTACCTTACACATAGAAATGTATTCAGAATTCTAGGAGATAAATAAGGCTGTCTTATGAAATGGAGAGTTAAGAGGTGGTGTATGAGTACATATACAGGTGGAATATACATGCACATGTATAGGCACATACATATACATAAATAAATATATATGTATATATAAACATGAATATTATAACTCACAGGGAAGGCATTTCAGGACAGATATGTCAAATATGTCAAAAATGTCAAAGTAATAAAACTACATCTCCTAGAAATGATTAGATAAAAGAAGAGAAAAGAGGAGAAAAAAAAGATGCACTAATTCTCATGGTGAGCAAGTTTCTTCTCTCTCTCTCTCTCTCTCTCTCTCTCTCTCTCTCTTTCTCTCTCTCTCTCTCTCCTTTACCTTTTCTCTCTCTCTCACCCTCCCTCTGACTCTTTCTCTCTCTTTATATATACATACACACATCTCTGTTCATGTCAGTTTAAGCATATATTAAGACATTTAAAGGAAAATGTTTTTTAAACTTTGGGACTTGGATGAATCTTCTTTCCATTTGTGAGTTCCAATAGATTAGTCTTTTAGTAAATTTAATGCACTTTGATGTTTCTATGATGGTAGATTAAACTACTTTTTCTCTCAATTCTTATCTAGCTCTCAGTCATTGAATGGGTGTTTCCTCAGACAAACTAAGGCCTGGGAAATGACTTTAATTTAGAAAGGTCCCAAACTAACTAAGTCCCAAGTCATTGTCAATCACCTTGACTTTTGTTTTGCCACTGGACTTTGATGACTCTGGGGGAAAGAGTGAGGCTGATAACTTTGCACAGCTCTGTATCACTTAAATCAAATTCATGAGCAAGTCAAGAAATCACTATCCTTTTTCCTCTTCAAGAAGAGGACTTCAACCACCACCACAACCACCACCAACAAAAAATTTCCACTGAGGATTAAGTCTTCAAAAAAAACAGCTACTAGGTATAAAAATCTCCTACTTTGATTCAATTCAGCAAACATTCATTAAGGGCTTACTCTTTGTAAAATATTGTGCTTTATGATTTAGAGCCTACTCTCATATTATGTTCTAGTTGTTAAGAAAATGTGGCCTTCAAGTCCTCTCTTAAGTCTGCTAGACTCTCTTCTGTTCCTCAATATTATAGTCATTTCTAAATTCTAATACAATTGTTAGTAGTATAGGGAATAAGCACTTCATTTTACAGGGCTTCAATCTCATCATCCCTAAGCTTAGACAGTTAGTCTGAATGACCTTCAAGGTCCATTCCACCTCTATATCTTTAGTTCTATGGTCTAGCTACAGAGGTTGTGAATGGATACTTGCAGTCATGCCAGAATGTACTCTATAAAATACTAGCCTTCTATAATTGTACTATTTTTGGTCTCCTTTAATTTTTTTTTTTTTTGATATTGAGTTTTTGTTTTCCATTGAGAATTATCACCTCTGTATCACTCACATATTGTGCTTTCTGGCTCAGTCACCTGAATTCAGTTCTTGATGTTGCTAATCAAGTATTTTAATATTAAATGAGGATCAAAGATCAAGTGATATTATTTTGGAAAGTGTCCAACAAACTGGCAAATGCTGTATAAGTTTGCACTTATTCCCTTAGCCCTGTTCTTCACTTTAATTGTGAGACTTGAATTCTTAAATAAGGGAAATATCATGAGATCTTCAAAGAAATCTTGCTTCAGAGGAGCAAGTAATGGCCTTTGAGGCCACTATTATAACTTCAGTAGGTCTTCTATGAGATACTTAGTAATCAGCATAATTACTATGAAATGAGCACCATTATCATCATTGAGAATTGGTGATATTTCCTAGCTGAACATCAGGAATGTGCTAAGTTAAATGGAATACACAAGTTCATTGAAAGTAGAAATTGCATGGCTTTTATAAAGTATACATTTCAAGGCTATGTGTATACATAACGTTCATAAAAATATGTATATTAGTAATAATGAAAATGTGATTCTAGCTAAAACAATGCAACCTCCCCAATCCCTATTTTGTCTTGTGGTCCTGTGATAAGAACTTTAGGATAGAATTAAGTAGGGGAAGTCTTGATTTATATTATAATCCTATAACTTCTAGTAATTATCTAAGTAATGAAAACCTTATTAAATCATAGGATATAGAGCTGAAAGAAAGTTTATAGTGTTATGCCACAGTTCCCTTTTATTGTCCTGCCTCAGTTTCCCTAATTGTCCTGTCTCAGTTTCCCTAACAGTCATGCCTCAGTTTCCCTAACTGTTCTGCCTCAGTTTCCCTAAATTGTTCTGCCCAGTTTCCCTAAATTGTGCTGCCTCAGTTTCCCTGGTTGCAACCCTCCTTTTCTGCCCCTTAGAACTGAGATAATTAGGTCTGAGGAGATCTGACATTCCAGAAGATAAGACTCCAGATTCCTATTTCAGATATCTAATTGGGATTGTTTATAACTCTAAGTTTCAGACTTTCTGCCTCTAGTTGGACACCTCCTTAACTCCCAGTTTGCAAGAATTTATGGTCCTACCCCCCAACTTGTCAGACCCGATTGATGGTACCTGCCTGGAGATTCCTGCTCACTAGAGTTTGGACTCCACCCCTTGCCTCTGTTTAGCTACCTGAGCTAAGAGCTATAAATATATCATTGAGAACTCACATTTGCTTCTGGATACTTTGGACATCAGCCCTGGGAGCAACATGTCCCCAGCACAATCTCTCCCTCTCAGAAATTCAAATAAAATAATAAAAACTCTCTAATCTCTATCTTGCCTCAGTTTCTCTGGCATTACAATAGATCATCCTCTCTGGAGATAATTTTTTTATTATAGCTTTTTATTTACAAGATATATGCATAGGTAATTTTTCAGCATTGACAGTTGCAAATCCTTTTGTTCCAACTTTTCCCCTCTTTCCCCCCACCCCTTCCCCCAGATGGCAGGTTGACCAATACATGTTAAATATGTTAAAGTATAAGTTAAATACAATATATGTATACATGTCCAAACAGTTAATTTGCTGTATAAAAAGAGCTGGACTTTGAAATTATGTACAATTGGCCTGTGAAGGAAATCAAAAATACAGGCAAACAAAAATAGAGGGGTTGGGAATTTTATATAGTCGTTCATAGTCATCTCCCAGAGTTTTTTCCCTGGGTGTAGCTGGTTCAGTTCATTACTGCTCTATTGGAAATGATTTGGTTTGTCTTCATTGTTGAAGAGAGCCACGTCCATCAGAATTGATCATCATATAGTATTGTTGTTGAAGTATACAATGATCTTCTGGTACTGCTCATTTCACTCAGCATGAGTTCATGTAAGTCTCTCCAAGACTCTCTGTATTCATCCTGCTCATCATTTCTTAAGAACAATAATATTCCATAATATTCATATACCACAATTTACCCAACCATTCTCCAATTGATGGGCATCTACTCAGTTTCCAGTTTCTGGCCACTATAAAGAGGGCTGCCACAAACATTCTTGCACATACTGGCCTCTTTCTCTTCTTTAAAATCTCTTTGGGATATAAGCCCAGTAGTAACACTGTTGGGTGAAAAGGTATGCACAATTTGATAGCTTTTTTTTTTTTTTTTTTTTTTTAGCATAGTTCCAAATTGCTCTCTAGAATGGCTGGATGTATTCACAATTCCACCAACAATGTATCACTGTCTCAGTTTTCCCACATGCCCTGCAACATTCCTCATTATCTTTCCCTGTCATTCTAGCCAATCTGACAGGTGTGTAGTGGCACCTCAGAGTTATCTTAATTTGCATTTCCACTCTGGAGATATTCTTGCCATCCACCGTATAAGCTGTTATATCCTATGGACTGCCACTAGTTTTGAATGTTTTTTTTTGAGGACTGAACCTTCTCAGTTCTGGAACTTCCTTCCTCTTCAGGGCCTTAACTTTCCTGATAGGTGAGTATAAAAATATATGGTATATTGTATCCATTTAGTTCCAGGAATCCTTTGTTACAACTCAGATATTTTCTTGCCATTCACTTTCTTTGTCTTCCACTTACATCTAAACCATGGATCCTCCTTGCCATGTTCATTGCTACAAGCAACCTTTTTGATGCCTCCTCCATTACTCCAATTTTCTGGAGCCATAATCAAATCAATGTTGTCATTATTACTAGAAAAAGATTGTTTCCCTGTTCAACCACTTGCCAGCTCTGTGACATCTCAAACCAAAACATAGGTCTCTGCCAACTGCCTACACACATGGTTTCTTCCTAATAGAATGCAAGATTCTTAAGGGTACTATACTGTTTTGCCTTTATATTTGTGTCCCACGATATTTAGCTCAATTCTTGGTAACAAAATTCTTGGTTAACAAAAGTTCATGCATTCGTTCAATTCATCTTGTTCAAGAATTCTTAAATTGATATACATAAAGATACTTTACTTTAAATTCAATTATTTTTCTTCATAATCCTGGATTTTTTTATCTTAGTCATTTAAAAATATTATTCTCAGAAGTCCATGGTCTTAATCAGACTTCAAGAAGGGTCAATTATGCAAAAAATTAACATTTCCTGATGTAGTCCATTCCTCTCTCATTAAAAAAAACAGGTTTGGAACTGAGGCATGATTTGCCCAAAGTTCATGGTGCCCTACCTCTTGCACCAAACCCTTAATTTGAATGTGCTCTTTTTCTAGCTAATTATGTTATTCCTCAAGCAAATTGTAAGTTCCTTTCTTTCAATAATTATTCAGTGTGCTATTAAGTGATGGAGACATCAACCTCAATGATCTATAGCACACATACATACTCATAGAAGACATTTCACAAATAAGCATTGATATCAATTGAACTGAAATCTCTGTATATCAATTTCTTTATCTTAAAAAAAGAATATCTTCTTTCACTCAAGAACTTTTGTGAGGAAGAAAAAACTCTAGGCCTAGATATATGAAGATATATGTAAGTACTCTGAAAATGTTTAAAGTATTGAAGATGTACAAAGTTCTAAGAAATGGCTAGCCTATTTTTCAATTTAGTTCATATAAATATTGATGTTTTTCATAAAATGAGTTGTTTCCCTTGCTTTTACTTAAAAATGCATTCTACAGAAACAAACATATGTAGAAAATATTTCAGAAATAAAAATGTGAAAAATCTTATTTTTTCATGGATAGGTAAAAATGTACCATTGTTTTATATTAAGAAATTTTATGTCAACTCTTTCAAAATTAGAACTTCACCTGTGATTCATAACTAAGGTTATTTTTACTTGAGGGGGAAAAAAAGATAATGGAGCTATGAAAAGATGTTTAAATATTCATTTGAGGTCACAAATTAGCATGGACCTCTGAATAGGCAAGGCTGGCAATATGAAGAGAGTGTGTGTGTGTGTGTGTGTGTGTGTGTGTGTGTGTGTGTTTGAATCCAGTATGATTGTTTGAACTATTGTGTTCAGCCAAAAGGGTCATAATCGCTGTGCAAAGAGATGGGATAAAAATTCCACTGAAAATGAGATGATTGGCTGTAGAATTGTACTCAGTTGCATATGCAGTAAAGGAATACAACTAATTTTTTTTACTTTTATTGAATTTTCATTTTTAATTATTCTCTAATCTTGTTTGCATGCACAATTTTGTACATTTACCATTAATTTGGTGGTTAAGAAATGACAGTTCAGATAAAACTCCAGACTCTAAATGAAAAAAAAAAAAACACATTTGATTTCGTGTGCATTGTGTATCTTCAGTGACATTTATACTATTTTGCCAGGCTGCAACTTATTTGCTTAAAGAATATCCCATATATTGCCATCTGTTGAATTTACCAGCTGACTCTTTAAAGAGGCATATGGGGGATATGTAACTAAGTGTATATTGTGTTTAAACAGTTGGTTAAGAGAACACAAAATAATCATTATGTGTCTAACAATCTTTTTTAATGATTAAGATGTGTATTTAGACAATTTAAAAGGAATGATCATTAGATGCCTATATACTCCTATGTATTTAAAATCACTGATATCCCTAACATATCCTTGACTAATCCTTGACTAATGCTCTACTCTTTAGACATCTAGATCTGATAATCCAAGTCTAATTATTAATAAGATCAGAGATTTAGAACTAGAAGGCACTTCAGAGACCATTGAATCCAAATCCCTCATTTAAAAGATGAGAAATCTGAGGTTCAGAGAGTTTAAGGGACTTCATTGAGGTCACACAGACAGTAGGAAGTCATACAATTGGGATTTGAACCTAGGTCAATTGACTGACAACCTAGTTTTCTTTCCACTGAACTATGCTCTACTCCAACTGAATTCAATAGCACTTTTATCTGTATTTTAGCATTCAAATACTCAAATGGACCAGTAATCTCATCAACATAGAAGCAGTTTCTTCTTTATTTCTTTCTTTTTCTATTTTTTTTTGGGGGGTTGCAGATTGTATCCATTTATATGTCTCTATTCAGTGATGGAAGATATCCAGGATAGACTCCAAGAGAAGAGGGATTCTGTATAGATGATAAAGTCTTCAAGATACACTTATGGATCACTGTGAAGACCCCATATTTTAAAATCAGCCGGAGTCAGGAATTCAGGTTAGAGGAAAATCGTCAATCTTTATTCTCAGTGAAGAAATATCGGAGGTAGAAGAGAATGGGCAATAGTAATGTGTGCAGCTGAGTCAAGAAGCTAGCTAGACCAGCAGCCACATGACCAGCAGCTAGGAACATGGAACCCAGGCTCAATCTCTCCCAGCTTCTCTTCCTGTCTCCCTGCCTCCACCCACCAAAATCGTCATTTCCTATACAACACATCAGGACTTGCACAGAGAGTGGGCAGGGACCATTCTTTATCCAATCATGTATATTAATAGAGTATAGTCCAATTACTATTTAGCCTCCCGTGCTTGGGACCTCAGTGCATCACTCAAGCCTCAGCCTATTACAGATCACATTGTGCTAAGTATGTATAGTCCCTTTCAAATTGCAGATCCACTTGGTAGTTATCAATTATTCAAAAGAATTTGGCCTGTTCATCTATACGGGAAAGACCAAATGGATGAAGAATGTCTACTGCCAAGATTTTAAAATGCATTTGCATTAACACTCTACAGAGTTGGAGTATAGGAATATATTTCCAGTGAGTTTTAACATATGCTGTGTCCACACCTGATAAACCATTTTTATAGATGTGCTAAACCAGGCTGATAGTAACCAAGATGCCTCAAATCTATTGGTGAGTTAGACATCTTCTAATCTATCAGTCTATATACTATGCTACCAATTCTCAAGATATATATATGTGTATGTGTGTGTGTGCATGAGTGTATGTAGTCAAAGGAGCCTAATACAATTGTGTATCCATTCATTTTTGTATACATTTCAGTTTTATTCCTTTAAATTAATGAGGAAGTATAGAGAGGAAACTCTAGTTTCTTAATCTAGCTCAAAGATTTCAGCTCTATACTGCAAACAAAATGTAATTGACTGACTGTAATAGTTTAGCAGAAATAATACTACAGGAGTCAGAGGACAAAATCTCAGGAAATGCATTTTGTGGAGAGTGTACACATTATCTATCTATCTATCTATCTTCTATCTATCTATCTATCATCTAATAATACATATTTATGCATGCATATATAAATAACACATCCACACACATAGATACATACAGACATGCACATACAGACATGCAGGGATGTGGACTGAGGATAGTGATGGATTAGTAATTTCATTGGAATAAAGAACTCTTCTGTGAGGAAACTCCCTGTATCAATGTAGGTCACAATTTTTCTGTATCTTAGAATTTTAGAGAATTGCTGAAAGATTTTTACCTGTATGATTTGCCTAGGGTCAAACAGCCATGTGCCAAAGGCAGGATTAAATCAATTGTCCCTCATTCCAGTTCTAATTCTCTTTCTTTATATATGCACATATTCATATATTAGACAACTGTGGCACAATGTTAGGCATAAATATGTACATGAAATATGACCTTAATATGTTACCTTGCTATTTTATATATGCATGTATAAATATATTTACATGTACAACTACAGAGATGTATGTGATGTATGTTATTGTCCTATGCTGGCATGTATGAAATAATGGATAGAAAGCTAATGTCAGAATCACAAAGAACCAGGTTTGATATAAACTCATTATTTATGTGAACCTTCTTCAGCAAGTCATTTAAGTTCTCCAAGTCCAACATAACTTTTTAGGTCTATTAAGTTGTAAAGCAGTTTGTTATCTTCCCTGATAGAAGTTTCTTTACACTGGGAGTTTCCTGTATTAGTAAAACTACAGGTTCAGTTTATTATTATTTATTATTATATAGTAATAAAGTATATACATATATACTTTATTACTATATAATATATAAAATATACTATAGTATTGATGTGGGAAAGATTGCAATCTTTGATTCCCAACCCCCTCTAGTTAATGTAAATTACCCTTTGACTCACAAATCCTGGTCCCTTTGAATTCCAATAGAAGATCAGAACTTGTCCCAGCCCCACCCGGATCTGAGCCAACTTTGGGGCTACACCCAAAACCCCCTGGAGCTAAGTCTCCTACTATAAAAGGGCCACTCTGGGAACCCCTCTTTGCAGAGATTCCAAACATGGTAGCCATGTGAGGACCCTCTGTCCACTGGACCCTCTGTCCAGTGCCCTCCTTATCTCTACCTTCACCTTATCTCCTACTTCTAAACTCAATAATAAACCTCTTTTATCAATCTAGCTCACGGGCTAATAAATGCTTTTATTGGGGACTGGTGCTGCTACTAGACCTCATTTACCGCTGTATCCTTGGGCCAAATCCAAGGGGGTTACAGGGGAGCTTTGCTTGACTTCCTGTACCCCAAACCTGCCACTAGACCTTAACTAAACCCTAATTTCATTTAGGTACCCCAAATCTAGCCCTCAACATTTGATCCATACCTCAACAGTATATATATAAACATATTAACATAACATAATATATATAATATATACATATACTATATACACATATACAATACATATACATGCAATACAAATATATGTATATACAAGACTAAATGTATGTATATAATATATATATGTACATGTGTATGTAATGTATAATAACATAACAGAGCATGTAAGTGTGTGTGTATGGGTGTGAGTGTATTAGGGGGTATTCTACAATTCAAAGTAAAGGAATTTATTTTGTAATGGCCATGAAGTTGGGAGATCCCAACTAGACTTGGATTTTATAAGTTATTTTTGTGACATTAACTCTGGAGAAGTTTCTAGGTCTTAGTTTATACACCTGTAGAATTAAGTGATTGAATTAGTGGTTCTATGCTCCTTTCTACTCCCAAATTCTATGATTCTGACTACAATAATTCTTTTATTTTAATTCATAAACTTGTTTTGAGAGTTCACACACAAAAAATTCTAGAGTTGCCCTTATTTATTTATCATTAAATCCTTCATATGTGTTCCTTCCATTGGGTGAAGGAGAAATAATAAATAAATTAAAGGTGTGACTATGCTAAGTAATAATAACAAAGACATCTACTCCTAATGAATTGGCTCAATATTTGTTTCAGTTTTAAATGCTGGTTTCTTTTATTTTGATTTTGACTTTAACACTTTTCCAGGTAGAATCTTCTCACCTTCTATGAGGTAAGAGTCATCTCATTGATTGTCTTGAGTAAAAGGAAATGGCTCATGCATCTTTTCTACATTATAACAAATGTCCTTTTGCATTATAATTGAATGGTGATTGTTGTGTTCAATCAATGGGAAAGGTTAAAGGAGCTTCTCTGCCAGCATTTTTAATGGAGAAGTCGATTAAGATTCAGTTTAATCATTCTGGCTGCCTCAGAATTAAAGCAACAAAGACCATCAATGGCAGTATAATTACTAGTCTTTCTGTAAGTTTACACTGCTATTTATGCAGCTATAAATTTTGTTATAATGCACAATGTGTCCAGGTTAACTTGCTTTGTTTGGAATGTAAAATATTTCCCTTAATTGTATGGGGAGAAGAAATTGTTCTGATAAAGTATATATAATTCAATCTAATAAAAAAAAATCAGCTTGAGTCTGATTAAGTGAATCAGTGTGGTACTCAGTGTTAAATAGTTTAAAGTCACGGCCTTAACCTTGGGACACTTGAGACATATTTCAGTTTATTGAACATGGAGACTAACATCTCTCCCAGGTGACTATAAAGGGTCAAATGTATTATTCTAATCCCTGTTCCAAACAGAGAAAAGGTCATTATACAGTACTGACTGCATGCTGTAAAGAATGAAAAATTCACATTGGGGGCGTGGGTGCAAATCTATTTTAGACTTGGCCTTTAAAATGTTTTTAAAATTGAATGATTAAGTGGTGATGAACCAGAAAAAATACCTTGAAATTGATCCCATTTATTAATTAGTTTGCTCATGTAAAGGTCTTTCTATAAATAGTCAGAAGTCTAGAGAAAATTGTTCTTCTCGAATGGGGAGATGACTTTCAAATGAACCTTTTGGGGCTATAAGGATGATGTTTATACACATAGTTATATCTATTCAATAATTTTTCAGTCCATATGTTGTTGCTGTATAAGATATATAAAATGATCCAGCCCTGGACTTTTGAATACCTCGCCCAGCTGACTATAATTCAATGTAAGATTTATTCCTTTTTCAGCAAAATTATGAGATACCTATACTGAAGTATAGCATAAAACTATCTTCTAAGACTGTTTCACTGGAAGGTGGCTGCTGTGTGCGTGCTACAGCTTCTTGTAGTCAATTTATACAAGACTTACAAAAGTCAAAAATATAAAAATCTTTTATGTAATTCTACCCTATTCAGTCTATGTTCGTTCAATTTTATATCATATCTTAAATTTCTTCCATATAGATGACTGTCTAAAACTCAAAGTTTCAGAGTTTAACTTCTAAGGGCTGGAATAGTACATTGGAATTAAAAACAAAAAACAAAAAACAGCAAACAATCTGATATATTAACCCTGTGCAATGAAGATATGGTTTCAAATGCCACTTCAGATATTTATTGGCTATGTGACTCTGGATAAATCCCCTAATCTCTCTGTGACCCAGTTTCCTCAACTGCAAAATAGCCCTAGACACTCAATATCTCTGTGATTACTCAACTATAAAATGGAGATCATAATAGCACTTATTTTGCAGAGTTGTTATGAGGATAAAATGAGATATTTGTAAAGCACTTACCACAGTGTATGGTACCTAGTAATAACTAATTCATATTCTTATCCTTTCTTTTTCTCTTTCCTTCTCTTCAAACATGAAAATGGTTCCTCCAAATACTAAAATGACGATCATAGTATCCCATGAGTCACTTAACTTTTCAGTACCATATATCCTTCACTCCCCTTTTAATTCTGTTTCTATCTCTAGATTTTACCACTAGGCCTCATCCACTTTCTCATTTTGGAAAACTTGTTATCCCTTCCTTTGGTGAATTATTCCATGCATTTCCATTTTGAGAAAGAATTCAATGCCTTCCTTCCTTCTTCTGACTCTGTTTCTGACTCTTTAAGCTTCTTGATCATGGGTTCCTATGACTCATCCACTAATTTCATATATCATCTTCCTCCATTGAAATATAAACTCCTGGAAAGCACAGCATTCTGGTAAAATCATCTAAGAAGACCAGGATAAAATTAACATACCTCAAACCTGTGTGTGAGTTAGGGGAATGTCTTCTCCAAGAATGTGAAAACTTTCCCTAATAAAATGGGTGGATGACAATAATTTGAAGGCAACCAAAGCAGGTACTATGGAATATTTAGAACTTAGTCAAACATCAAAAATGCTAAAGTCATCTACTGAATGTGGGCCATCATCAGCCATCCTGACTTTTGTCTTGCCATTGGACCTCCATGACTGAAAGAGAGAATGAACCTGATGTCTTGGTGCAGCTCTGCATCACTTAAATCCATTTCACAAAATATTCAGGACATCACCCCTTGATGTCATTGATCTTCTTAAAAAACAAAAAATGAAAATAACAAGAAGTTCCTTTAAGGCAAGGTCAATCCTTTTGGTTTATATTTATATCCACAAACTTAGCATTGTTCAGACATTTGTCAATCAGATTATGAGTCTTTGTATCCTCATTTGGATTTTTTTTTTTTTTTTTTGTCAAAGATACTAAGGTGGCTTTACATTGTCTTCTTCAATTTATTTTGCAGATGAAAAAACTGAAGTAAATAGGGGTAAATGACCTGCCTACAGTCACACAGATAAGAAGTATCTAAGGCAATTTCAAACTCAGGAATATCATTGCACCTAACTCCAGGACTGGCTCTCCATTCACTGTCCACCTACCTAATCTATCTAGCATTTAGTGAATACTTAGTAAATGCTTATTGACTTAACCAATGGGGACCTTAAGTCAATGACATTAATACAAGATACCCTTAATTTCTGAGGGGTATTTTAGAATTCTCAGGACAGGAGGTAGCCTTGCTACTGCGCTTTAAGACTCATCTATGACAGTGACAGAATAATGGTCCTCAAAGATTATGCATGCTATACAATTTTTAGACCTGAATCTAAGGTACTATTCACTATCATTTTCTGTGCCTACTTTTGCGTTGAAGTCATTGAACATTAAAGTATATTTTAACTTGGTTTGAAGGATTTCAATGGAGTCTTTGTAGAATTTCTCTACTCTTCATCTTCTATATCATCAACTCATTTGTTGTTTCTCCAAGGTCAACTTGTGATTTATTTTCATTTAATTGCAACTTAGCCTTCCAAGTTATGTAACCAATAAGGATTAGATTTTTTTCAATTCTTTGCAAAAAAGGAATTATGTGCAAGAGAAAAAGCAAATCAACTGTCTCTATAATCTAGGACACGGTGAATCCCAATGAAGTAAAAAACTAGTGAACAAGAAGCACTGAAGGCCAAGGATATATATATATATATATAACCCCAATGCTTTTAATTCAGCACCATTTTCCTACCACCAGTCACATTCTGGCAGAGATGCACAAGCCACTCATGATTTATTTTTTCACTTAATGGAAGAAGAAACTTTAAAAATTAAAATAGTAACAAACAATTCTATAATCTTTGCCCTCTATACTTTAGTTTGAATTCTGTAAGGCAAGATGTGGTTTCAAAAATCTGGTGTCTATGAATTAGAACCAGTCATTTCATATCATTGAGATGCATTATCTTCCTCTAAAACATGTAAAGGTTGGGGAGATAACAGTCCAGGCCCTTTCCAGATCTAAAATTCCAATATTCTACTGTTTAGCTTATCCCTGAAAAACAAATTCTTTGAGCCCATCTTCCTCTGCCCAACTAGTAACTATTTTTTTCTTTTTCCATTTAAAAATTAACAACTCACCCTGTTTTTTTCTCATAACTCCCATTTATTTATTTGACATATAATTATACATGCTTTATTCAGTGTTTTCTTCAATATCAAAGTTAAAAACAACTACTGAAATCCAATTTCTTACAAAATCCTTATGCCATTTGACATCCCCCCCCCAACTATTAATCTTCCTCTCATTGTTACAAGTCCTGGTTGACTAGCATCAAATGAAACAGGTGTGGAGCAGAGGAACCACAAAATAAGAATTGCCCCTAAAAATTGGAGAAGTACATAAGGAGAATTTGGGAATAGACATTTGAACAGTTCACACTGTTGATGTTAATTTCCAAAATCACTGATAAGAAAGGTTTGAAGATGTTAAATTAGAAATTAATACATGACTCCCTCAATAGCAACCAAAGGAACTTCTATGGTATATCAAATACTACCTATATCCTACAAGAACTTGAATTCACTTTGGTAATTTTTAAAATAGTGGAATGAAGAAGGCACTAAATATGCATTTTATACACAGCTTAATAGATGTGAGATTTCTTTTTAAAAAGCTCAATTTTCTGTTTTGAAATGATCACAACTTAAATAACATGAATCATGCAAGTAAAGAAAAAGCAAATGTAATGGCAGGATTACAGGATGGTTTCTATTACAATGAGAGAGAGTTTGAGAGAAAAGAGGAAAAGGACGGAGGAGGAGAGAAAGAGAGAGAGAGACAGAGAGAGCGAGAGAGACAGAGAGGGAGAGAGACAGAGAGAGAGAGATAGATAGAGAGAGAGAGAGAGAGAGAGATGGAGAGAGAGAGATGGAGAGAGATGGAGAAGGTGAGGGTGAGGGCAAGGGCAATAGGTAGGGATATAGATAAAGAGAGATAGACAGAGAGGCAGAGAGACACAGAGAAACTGAGACAGAATCAGGGACAGAGAGACAGAGATAGAAGGAAACAGACAGACTCAGAAACATAAAGACAGGTAGAGACACAGAGAGAGAGAGACAGAGACAGAGAGACAGAAACAGAGAGACACACAGAGAGAGACAGAGAGAGAGAGAGAGAGAGAGAGAGAGAGAGAGAGAGAGAGAGAGAGAAATCTAGCCTTTTCCAATCTGGTAACATCATTTCTTCAGCACAGTTTTTCAGTCTGATGAGATTATTTGTTCGGTTCAGTGCAAGCTATGCTGAGGATGCTATCTATGTTCAATAGAAAACCTGATTGAGTCATATATTTGAGTGAATGTAGGCTTGTGAGCATAGAGGAGATGAGCATGCCAGAATGGAAATCATATGGGCCGGGAATTCCCCTTCTGTTGACCACAGAAGGTATAGGCATAATCCATCAAGAACAGAATGCATGGCATACTTTGTTCATTAGCATTTAAAGAGCATGTTTGGCACCAGACAACAAATACAATTCTTGCAAGATCTTGGCAGCAGAATATGTTTGTCAGTTAATGACAATCCACAGCTTTTTCAAGGAAAAGACTAATACTCAATGCTAAGCATGAAATTACTCTTCCAATTTTTCATACAAACTTTTACTTAGCACCGAACAGTAGAGGAAATGAATATTCTCTGAAGAAAGTTAAGGGCCAGGGAGGGTTGGGGAAGAAGGGCAGTGGGAAGGAAGAACTCGATTTTCTAAAGCCAAATGTAACTCAGAAGACTTAGTGAAAGAACAAAACAACACAGAAACACAAACATTCAATTAAAAATTTAACATTGAACATCACTACAACTAACAACTTGCTTAGTAATGACTTACATTATATTAATTAATTTCAAAATGCAATTTTTATACTTTATTATAATTTTTATTATAATTTTTCAATCATTTATTCCCAGGTCCTAAAATTGCTCATCTGATCATTCTTATTCATTGTACCTCCTATATGGTTATAGTGTGTATTCTGTTTCTGATTTCTTTGTTTTGTTCTATAAACTCTTTCCATATTTCTTTGTATTCCTCATCTTAAATGGATTATAGCATTTTGTTACATTAATGTACCATATTTATTTATCCGTTACAATAACTAATATCAATGGTGGCCTTAAAGAGAAGTAGACAAAATAATCAGGCCTGTGATGATCTATCATTTTGTCTTTGAAACTTTGGATCTGTATACATCTGTAGTTGACACAAAAATTCTTTTAATTGATTGTTGCATATTTATGTAGAACTATCTGGTTATATAACACACAGCTATGTTAAGGTTACAGAGATTAGGTGACTTGTCCATGGTGACACAACTAGTAAATGGAAATTTTTAGAGTAGAACTCAAGTTCTCTTGTTTTCAAATTCCATGTTTACTATGAAACTTCCACCCATTATTTCATGGATGCAGATTCCAATACTCTATGCCTTTTCATACTCTATAATTCTTATGAATGTCTTTTCTTAAATCTTCAAAAAACACAATACATGGCTTAGAGTTTTTCTTTTCATTTTCCTAAGATTTTGAGAAAACCAGTTTAGCGCTTAGGCTATCTATGCCTTTTCTCTCATTTTTCCTTTAAGGTCAGTCCACCTACTTTCCTGATCATACACAGACTCAGTATTGTCTTTTGTGTCACTTCTCACATGCAAGTCATTCTTAGAAACATGTTGCAGCTTACTTACATTCTTCCATTTCCGTTAGCCTTATTTGTAAAAAATGATTCTTCAGAAAGCATGATGTTCCATGGCTCATAGCCATATGGTAACCCTGAGAAAATGATGGTGTTAAAAACATTAGCTTTCATTCTCTGATTGATAAATTGTCAAAGGATATGAACAGACAATTTTTAGATGAAGAAATTAAAACCATTTGTAGTTATATGAAAAAAAAGCTTTAAATCACTATTGATCAGAGAAAAGCAAATCATGACAATTCTGAGGTACTACCATACACCTCTCAGATTGACTAAGATGTCAGGAAAAGAAAATGATGAATGTTGCAAAGAATGTGGAAAAACTGGAGTACAAATACATATTCAGCGGAGTTGTCAAGAGGTCCAGACATTTTGGAGAGCAATATGGAACTATGTCCAAAGGACTATCAACCAGTTTATCCCTTTTGAACCAGCAATATCACTATGGGGTCTGTATCTCAAAGAGAACATAAAAATGGAAAAGGACTCCCATGTATAAAAATGTTTATAGCAGCCCTTTTTATAGTGGCAGGGAACTGGAAGCTGAGTGGATGCCCATCATTTGGATGGCTGAATAAGTTATGGTATATGAATGTTATGGGATATTATTGTTCTTTAAGAAATGATCAGCAGGATGACTTCAGAAAGGCTTGGAGAGACTTGCATGAACTGATGCATGAATTGAAGTAAAGTGAGCAGAGCCAAGAGACCATTGTGCACAGCAAAAACAAGATTATATGATGGTCAGTTCTGATAATGTGGTTCTTTTCAACAGTGAGATGATTCAGGCCAAATATAGTGGACTTAAGATAGAAAGAGCCATCTATACCCAGAGAGAAGATCGTAAGGACTGAGTGTGGATCACAACATAGTATTCTCACTTTTTTGTTGTTATATGTGAGGTTTTTTCTTTCTATTTTTTTCCTTTTTAATCTCATTTTTCTTGTGCAGCAAGATCATTGTAGAAATATGTATAGGAGAATTGCACATGTTTAACATATATTAGATTACTTCCTCTCTGTAGGAGAAGGTGGAGAGAAAGAAGGTAGAGAAAAAAAATGGATAACAAGGTTTGGCAAGGGGGACTATCTATGCATATATGTTGAAAATAAAAATCTTTAAAAATAAAAAAAAAATTGGCTTTGTTGGCACCCATTTGTGTGACCTTGGGCAAGTCATTTAATTTCTGCATGCTTCAGTTTCTTCATTGATGAAACCAGCACAATACCTATCTCTTAAGGTTGTTGTAAGAAAATAGCAAAATATTTGTAAATCACTTTACTAACCACAAAGCACTTCATAAATATTTATATTCATTTTAAATTATTAAATTAGAATACAGGGAGTATCTAGAGACATTCCTCCAATCACATAGTCCTTATTTTCGCATTTGCCTGAGTGACCCTTGGGCTCATGAAGCATCCAGCATTGGAGATTAAAAGATATCACATGGATGTGGTCTCCTCAGCCGTGACCTTGTCCTATATTTCAAGCAGACTAAACTCTATCATGTTGAATGTGTCACTGTGACCAGATGAACTCAGTACTCAACAGAACCAGAAACAGGACTAGGTCTAGGACTATTCCTAGCTGTATTTGAAAACTTTGTCCTAGAAAAACTAATTAAAGCTAGTTGGATATATTAGTTCATCTGAAATGATTCAACTAAATACCTATTATGTCTATAGACATCAATCTCATTTAAGAAATGAGAATAATTTTCCCAATTGATAAATGGATCTGAGCAAGAAGTTTTTAGATGAAGAAATTATAGTTATTTGAAAAAAATGCCCTAAATCATTATAGATTAGAGAAATACAAATTAAAATAATGCTGAGGTATCACCTCATGGCTATCAGATTCATTAATATGACAAAAAAAGGAAAATGATAAATGTTAGAATATGGGAAAATTGGAACATTAATGTGTTGTTGGTGGAGTTGTGAAGTAATCTGACAAATTGGGAGAGCCATTTGGAACTATACCCAGAGTGCTAAAAAATTGTGCATACTGTTTGATCTAGTAGTGCCACTACTGGGTCTGAATCCCAAAGAGATCATAAAAAAGGTAAAAGGACCCACATATATAAAAATGTTTAATAGAAGCTGTATTTGTGGTGGCAAAGAATTAGAAATTGAATAGATGCTCATCAATTGGGGAATAGCTGAATGAGTTATGGTATATGAATGTAATGGCATATAATTATTCTTTAAGAAATGATAACCAGACTGATTTAAGAAAAGTCTGGACTGACTTACATGAACTGATGCTGAGTGAAAGTGACTAGAACAAGGAGAACATTGTATTTAGGAACAGATTAACTCTGATAACTCTCCACACCAATATGATGATCTAAGACAATTCTTATATACCCATAATGGAAAATACTATTCACATTCAAAGAAAGAACTATGGAATCTGAATGCAGAACAAAGCATTTTCACTTTATTTTGTTTTATTTCTTTTAAGTGGCTTTCCCCTTTTGTTCTGTCTTCTTTCACAACGTGCCTAATGTGGAAATATGTTTAATATGATTGTAAATGTATACTCTATATCAGATTGTTTGTCATCTTGAGGAGAAGAGAGGAGAGAAAAAAATTGGAAATCAAAATCTTATAAAAGTAGTTTTGAAAACTAAAAACAAAAAATAAGCTAAAAAATTTGTAAAATGATAATAATAGAACAAGCCTATACCATTACAGTAGCTAGACAATTAAAAGGCTGAGTAAAGTATGCTGATCAAATATTGGCTGTATTCTAGGCCAGCTGAGCCTGACTCAGGTCAATCCTCTGGTTACTTTTGATCCATATCAGAATGAAATAAAACATTTGTATGTCACTTAAGAGTTAATAAAAGGAACTCTGCTGGGGCAGCTAAGTGGAGCAATGAATAGAGCACCAGCCCTGAAGTCAGAAGGACCTGAATTCAATTCTAGGCTCAAACACTTAACACCTCCTGGCTGTGTGACCCTGGACAAGTCATTTAACCCCAATTGCTCAGCAAAAAATAAAAAAGAACTTTGCTTAGCCATAGCAATGGAAGAATATGTTTGAGTTGAATGAAATTCTCCTGATTTTAGTTGCCCATTATTATTGGTCAGGCAAGGGTAAGATAGAGTCTGGAGCTTCTTGTGGCTCTTTTTAGTCAGGCAATCAAGAAATAATGTCCTTAGCTTAGGCTTTTAGTCCCCTTAAGCTAGTCAAGTCTCAAGGACAGTTTCATTATATTTTAAAGGAAAAAATAAATGGCTAATTTTCCTGGAAGTAGGTGGAGATAATGTGATTGATTTCCTCCCGTAGGGACTGATATAACTGTTAGCTTAACAAAAGATGCAAAAACAGTTCTTATAGCATTAAAACCTCATATACCCTCATATAATTTGTAGGGAATTTTCTAATATTTGAGGGATTCTGGGTCAGTAAAGCATGCCCAGAGAGGTATGCAAAACAGAGGAATTTCTCTCTCTCCTCCATTGTTTTCTCTACAATACATGAAATTCCCTGCATAAGAATATCTTTTAGCAGGATATGGACTATCTTTGATCTTGGTTCTTCCTCTCATTTAATGAGTCCCTTTATTTGGCATTGATGATTTTTATAATTATGGAGTTGCATTTTATAGGAGGATCCTAGAGTTAACACCAACTTCATGATAATGTTGATAATGTGAGCTAGCCCTCAATCTGGACTCTAAAAGTACATAGTAAGTGTATAGTAAAAGCAGAAATAAAGGCAAAGGATCAGCAGACACACTGAGAGTAAGAGAGACTGGCGAACAATGTATACAGATTTACCGACAGAGACACCACCTACTAGAAGGAAAAGATAAGCATGACTGGTGTTCCATGAAAGAAGCCAGAATACTTTCATTATCCTCCAAGAAAGAAGTCAGATCTAGATGGAGAGTAATTCAGACCTATAGTTTCAATAATACTATGAATCAGATGGCTGTATGGATCTCTTGCAATTATGGGACCACTAGAGGACAAGAATTATCTTGACTATTGTTTTGCCTCAAGGGAGCCCTTTGTGTTTCCTCTATTATTCTTAGGTAAAAAAAAAGAATTCATTCTTTGGTCAACTTCCCTTTGACCTTGATTCTTGCATGAAAGCTGAGGGCCTGTTTTCTTTGAGCAAAGGTCTAACTAACCATGAGCCATATGATAGTGGCCCTTAGAAGCTTGACTAGGAAAGGATTATAAGGGAACTTGTAAATTTAGAAAGTGTTTAGATTTTTTTTCCTTATAATCATTCTCCATGTTGATATACTCTTTGCATAGGATGACCATATCCCACACTCTTTTATACTTGAACTGCCATGCTGAGGGTACCATAACTATAACTCTCTCTCAGAATCTGCCTCAACTTTAAACTTAACGTTGATTGAGGATGCTTATGATCAATGACAAAATCAGGATGTTCTGAGGTGGTATTCTGAGCCTTTTCCCCATCTGTAAGTTTATTCTACCTTTGCTCTTCTATTTCTCCCAAGACTTCTAAATAATATTATAAAAAGTCAGAACCATGAGTCTAGAGTCAGAAAGATCTAAATTCAAATCCAGCCTTAAATACTTCCCAGTTGTGAAATCCTGGGAAAGTCACAACTTCAGCCTGCCTTGGCTTTCGCAGCTATAAAATTGGAATAATTTTAACATCTACACCAGGAATTGTTGTGAAGATCAGATAGGATAATATTTGTAAAACTCTTAGCACAGTGGTCAGTGGTGCTTAATAAATGCTTACTCTCTTCTATGTATTTTTAAGTTTTCCTCTAAGTCTGTAGCTCCTCTCACCCTACTTTTCTCTTGTTACTAGAATTTTTAGTTTTCTCTCTATTTCCCTGGGAAAACATAAGGAAACTTATTGAGAAGGCTCCAAAAATTAAATAAACTGCATATTTTCAAAGATTACAGGTATATTGGTTATCTATTCTAGGTTTAGGGAAGACTGGTTTATTCATAAAGAAGTTAACATTGCTATGTAGCTGAGAATAAAGAAGCCTTGGAAATAATAATAATAATAATAAAAAGTTTGTGTTTTTCTAGTAAGAGGTTAAGAGAAATTTGGTTGCAAAAAGATGGAAGTCAACCCAAAAATGAATAAAAATAATTTTAAGAAAAGTTAAGGTGCAATCTGATAATGGCTATGTTTTCTGTACTATGGAGATACAGGCTTTTTACAATGGGACAGATAAATGACCTTAGAAAGTTCTGGATGAGAATGTATCTTATTAGGAAAAGAGAAGAAAAGAATCAAAAATTTTATGTATCCTTTTCTGATGATTTTTAGTTTGTGCTGCTGCTGCTGCTTTTGGCTAATAGACGAATTAATTGTGGTAATAGATGAGTCCTGATATTAAATTACTCAATAAAGTCTGGACCTCACTCCTCAACTTTACTTTGCCTCAGTTATTGTGGTGTTATCAAACTACTGGTCACCTAGCATTTACAAATAAATGCTACAAATAAATGCTACAAATAAATACAATAAATGATATCCTTACTAGCGGGGAAATTTGTTCACAGGATCTTTTGAGGTTAACTTGCTTAAAACCTCAAGCCATAAATATACCTTGTGAATCTTTAAATATTTCTTGGTAATAGATGAGTCCTGATATTAAATTACTCAAAAAAGTCCGGACCTCACTCCTCAACTTTACTTTGCCTCAGTTATTGTGGTAAAATGGTAATCTGCAGTGTAATCTTCATGTAAAAAGTATGGGAAAATAAAATAGGAAATGGAGAACCTGAAACTTTGATGCTTCAGTATTGACCCTTTTTTACTGAGGAGGCAGGGAAAATACTGGTGATTAAGAGGCAAGGATGAACATCGGACAGAAAAAGGAAAGCACATCACTGCTCAACATGGTATAAATTTTGGTGCAAATTATTATTGCACCAATTATTGCACCAATGAAAAGAGCCATGTCCATCAGAATTAACCACTACCTCTATACCATACTTAGGAAAAAAAATCTAAAATATTTTATCTGAAATAATTAAACATTATTTATTAAAAAATATGAAAGAACTCCCCCAATACTTTAACTTTTCAATTAAGTAAAAGTATAAATAAGTTAAGGCTTTATATATAAAATGAAATATTATTTTTGGACAAAATTATTACTTTTTTAACAACAAGCAATGAGACTAACCTGAGCAAAAGGCAAAGGTGTTATCTTTTAATCATTCATCCTGAAAAATAAGCTGAAATACTTATGACTCATGAATGAATTCTAAGTGGTATTGGTCTTAAAAACTACATAGAAAAGAATCCATGCATATGCTTTTCTTCTGTATTCTCTGTATAGTCTCATTTCTTTTTCATAATGTGTGTCTATCATGGAAAAACTCATGTAATCAACCTTGGAATCTGAAGGGACCCCCACATATAACTGCTTATGCCATCATATAGAATTCAGAGCTAAAGAAACCTTAGAGATTATTCAATCTCTGATTTTTGTAATTTTCAGAATTTTCATAATATTATAGATAAAAAATTGATACCCAGAGAAGTTGAATGACTTTCAAAGGTCAAATAGTAAATAGCAAAATGATAGTTTTAGCTCAGATTTTCTGACTTCAAATTCTCTCTCTTTCTGCTACCATATTATTGTCTTGTCTATTTTCTTCCTAGTTCTCTAAAATAATTCTTTGTTAGTCTGATAGGCATGACATAGAATGAGTAAGTTAACTTAGGAGAGTTGTCATTTTTATTTTATTAGGTCAGCCTATTCATGTGCAATGAATATTCCTTCAGTTGTTTAGATCTATTTTTATTTGTGTACAAAAAAATATTGTAATTGTATTTATATAATCCCTGGATTGTCTTGGTGGACAGGTTCCCAAGTATTTTATATTGGCTGCAGTTATTTTAAATATAATTTATTTTTGCCATTTATTGTTGGATTTTGTTAGTAGTATATAGAAATATTGAAAATTTATTTTTATCACTTCTGAAGCTGTCATTTGTTTCAATGAGATTTTTTAAAAATTGATTCTCTGGGATTCTCTAAGAATATCATCTGGGAAGAATGATAATTTTGTTTTTTTATTTCCTATTCTAATTCCTTCAGTTTTTTTGTTGTGTCTTGTTGCTATAGTTAGCCTTTCTAGCACAATATCAAATAAAAGTGGTGATAATGGATAAAAGTAGTGATAATGGATAATTTTGCTTCATTCGTGATCTTATTGGAAAGGTTTCAAATTTATCAACATTACAGATAATGTTTTCTCTTGGATTTAGATAAATACTACTTGTCATTTGAAGAAAGGCTCCATTAATTCCTATGCCTTTTGGTGCTTTTATTAGGAATAGGCCTTGAATTTTGTCAGAGGTTGTTCTATCTAATAATAACATGATATGATTTCTGTTGCTTGTTATAGGCAATTATGCTGATAGTTTTCCTAATGTTGAACTAATTCTGCATACCTGGCACCTGACCATAGTGTCTGATCTTTATTATGTATTGCTACAATCTCCTTGCTGGTATATTATTGTTAAATTTCAGCATCAATATCTATTGAGGAAATTATCCTATAATTTTCTGTGTTTTTTTCTTCCTGATTTAGGTATCAAATCCATATCTGTGCTATAAAAGGAATTTAATAGATGTCTTTCTTTAATTATTTTCCCCCATATAATTTGTATATTATTGGGATTAAATGCTTCTTAAATATTTGGTAGAATTCACTAATGAATTCATCTGGTTCTGGGGATTTCTTACAAAGGTCACTGATGGGTTGATCAATTTCTTTTCCTAAGATAGGATTATTTGAGTAACCCAATTCCTTTTTGGTTAATCAGGACAATTTATATTTTTTTCTGATTTCTAGTTCTTTTTTATTAAAGCTTTTTAATTTTCAAAAGATATGCATGGGTAATTTTTCAACATTAATCCTTGCAAAACCTTGGGTTCCAATTTTCCCTCTGTCTCCTCACCCTTCCCCTAAATAGCAAGTAATCCAATATATGTTAAACATGGTAAAATACATATTAAATCATATATATACAAGGCATTCTTTTATTTAGTTAGTTTTTAAAAAGATAACTTGGTTTTTTATTTTGTTTTTTATGTTAAACATGGTAAATATATATAATAAATAATAATATAATATTATATAATATATAACATAAATTAAATAATATTAATAAATAAATAATGAGTGAATAAATAAATATATATGTGCAAATCCAATATAGGCATATATTATATTTACAATTATCTTGCTGCACAAGAAAAATCAAATCACAAAGGGAAAAAATAAGAAACAAAAAGATGCAAACAAAACAACTATAAAAAGAATGAAAATGCTATGTTGTGATCCACACTTAGTTCCCACAGTCCTCTCTCTGGGTGTAGATGGCTTTCTTCATATCAAAATCATTGGAAATGGTCTGAATCATCTCATTGTTGAAAAGAGTCATGTCCATCAGAATTAACCATCATATAATCTTGTTCATTTCACTTATCATCAGATCATGTAACTCTCTTCAAGACTCTCTGAAATCATCCTGCTGATCGTTTCTTATAGAGCAATAATAACATTCCATAACATTCACATACCATAATTTATTCAGCCATTCTCCAATTGATAGGCATCCACTCAGTTTCCAATTTCTTGCCACTGCAAAGAGGGCTGCCACAGACATTTTTGCACATGTGGGTCCCTTTCCCTCTTTTAAGATCTCTTTGGGATATAATCTGAATAGTAACACTGCTGGATCAAAGAGTATACACAGTTTGATAGCCCTTTGGGCATAGTTCCAAATTGTTCTCCAGAATAGCTGGATCACTTCACAATTCCAACAACAACATATTAGTATCTCAGTTTTCCCACATCCCCTCCAACATTTATCATCTTTCCCTGCCATTTTAGCCAACCTGACAGGTATGTAGTGCTATCTCAGAGTTGTCTTAATTTGCATTTCTTTGATCAATAGTGATTTGAAGCACCTTTTCATGTGGCTACAAATAGTTTCAATTTCTGCATCTGAAAATTGTCTGTTCATATCCTTTGACCATTTATCAATTGGAGAATGGCTTGAACTATTATAGATTTGAGTCAATTCTCTATTTATTTTGGAAATGAGGCCTTTATCAGATCAGTTGGATGTACAAATGTTTTCTCACTTTATTGCTTCCCTTCTAATCTTGTGTGCATTAGTGTTGTTTGTACAAAAACTTTTACTTAATATAATCAAAATTATCTATTTTTGTTCAATGGTGATTTCCAATTTTTCTTTGACCACAAATTCCTTCCTTCTCAACAGATCTGAGATGTAAACTATACTTTGTTTTTCTAATTTGCTTATATCACTGTTTATGTCTAAATCATGAATCCATTTTTTGACCTTATCTTGGTAGAGGTGTGCATCAGCGCCTAGTTTCTGCCATACTAGTTTCCAATTTTCTCAGCAGTTTTTGTTAAATAGTGAGTTTTTATCTCAAAAGCTGGGGTTTGGGGATTTTTCAAACACTAGATTACTATAGTCATTGCCTATTTTCTCCTGTGACCCTAACCTATGAAAATTTACATTTTTGTAAATATTCATCCATTTCACTTAGGTTTTGGACTTATTGGAAATACTGGGGACAATGGCTACTAATCATTGCTTTAATGTTTCCTTTATTCACTCTTTTCACATTTTTATGAATAGTTAGGTTCTCTCCATTCTCTTTTAACCAACAAAAATAAATTATCTATTTTTAAACTCCAATTTTTATTTATTACTTCAATTTCTCTCTCTCAATTTTAATGCCTCCCTTGATTTCCATTATTTCCATTTTGCTGTTTAATTGGGTCATTCAATTTCTTCTTTTTCTAGTTTTTTTTAGTTGCATGCCAATTCTTTCTTTTATTCATTTACGTATTTAAAGATACAAAATTTCCTTTATATAATTATGTAAACATTTTGTAATGTTACATTGTTATTACATTTTAAAATTAAATGATTGATTTTTAAAATTTTTATCTCATTCTTTATGATTAAAACATTAAATTTACAAATAACTTTAAATTTATGCTTTCATATTTATTAAATGTAATTTCATTGCATTATGGTCTCAAAAAATGCATTTAATCTTTATTCATTCTGCATTTGTTTGAGATGTTTTTATGTCCTAATACACAGTAAATTTTTTGCGAAGATGTCATGTACAGCTGGGAATAAAAGGTATATTCCTTTCTATTCCAATTCAGTTTTCTCCAGATCTATTCATCTCCAGGATTTTTACAAAATTTTAATTTTAATTTTAGATTTATCTAGCTCTTAGAATAAAAAGTTGAAGTTCCCCACTAGTAGAGTTTCCTGGCTATTTCCTCCTGTAATTCATTTAACTTTTACTTTAACAATCTGGATGCTAAGCTTTTTGGTTCATATATGTTTAGTATTACTTTTACTTCATTGTAATGAAATAATGTAGTATCCCTGCTTATCCCTTTTAATTAGGTCTGCTTTTGCTTTTGCTTTATGTGAGATAATGATTTCTACCCATGTTTCCCTCACTCCTCACTTGAAGATTAATAAATTCTGTTCCAGCCCCTTATTTTAATTCTATTTTAAGTGTGTTTCTTGGAAAGAACATATTGTTGGATTCTGGTTTCTAATCCATTCTGCTATCTGCTTTTATTTTATGGGTAAGCTTTTTTTATATCCTATTTTCTTTCTGTTTTATCACTTTCTTTCTCTTTTTAACCTATCCTTCCTCTAAAGTCTATTTTACTTTTGATCAGTGCCTTCTTTTATTAGTCCTTTCCTTTATCCCACTTTCCCCCTACTTCTCTATTGGATAAGATTGATTTCTATTACCAACTGAGAGAGCATGTGAGCTACCCCTTCCTCCCTCAATTTCCTTCTTTGATTCAATTTAGATGTGAGACGTTTAAGCATTCCTACTCCCCAACAATCATTTTTCTCTTTAATGTAAAAGTTCTTTCTAAAGATATCTAAATATCTAATATAAACTGAAATAATTTCCCCCTTCCTTCCTTTTCATTCCCCCTTCTCTTATGACATCCATTTTTCTTTCCTATTCAATTCATTCTCATATCCTCTTTCTGTGTAGAATACTTCTGACTGTCCTGATGATAAAATTCTTAGAAGATACATGTTACCTTTTCACATGTAGAAAGTTAAACATTTTAACTTATCAAATCCCTTATGATTTCTCTTTCATGTTTACCTTTTTATGCTGTTCCAGTTTTACATTTGAAAGTCTAATTTTCTCTAAAGTTCTGATTTTTTTAAAATCAGAAATGCTTGAAAGTTTTCTATTTCTTTAAAATATTCTTTTTTTCCTTTGAAGAACAATACTCAGTTTTGCTAGGTAAATTATTCTTATTTGTAATCCCACCTTTCTTACATTCTGGAGTGTCATATTACATGCCCTCCAATCCTTTAGCATGGGGGCTGCTAAATCTTATGTGAACCTGACTATGGCTTTATACTATTTAAATAGTTTCTTTCTGGCTATTTGAAGAATTTTCACTTTGATCCAAGCTATAGAATTCGATTATAATAATTCTGGGAATTTTCATTTTGAGATTTCTTTTAGAAGATGATCAGTGGAGTATTTTAATTTCCATTTTATTCGTTGGTTCTATGATATTGGAGCAGTTTTCCTTAATGTCTTGAAATTTGATGTCTAGTCCCCTTCTTTGATCATGATTTTTCAGGTAATTATAATTCTTAAATGATCTCCCTTCAGTCTATCTTCCAGATTTTTCCCCGGATATTTCACATTTTCTTCTTTTTGACTTTTAGTATTTTTTTTTAATGTCTCTTGAAGTAATGGACTTCTACTTTCCCAGTTCTAATTTTTGATGACTTATTTTCTTAAGTGAGTTTTTGGTACCTCTTTTTACATTTAGGTTGTCCTAATTTTTAAGGAATTATTTTCATCAATGAATTTTAGTAGCTCCTTTTCCATTTGATTTATTCTATTGTAAGCTGTTATATCATGATTTTGCTTCTCCTTCACTATGCTGTCATTATATTTTAATAATTTTCTTCTTTTGCTTTCATTTCTCTACTTATCTTCCTTTATCACTCCTTTCATTAAAAAAAAAATTTTTTTTAGTTCTTCCAGGAATTCTTGTTAAACTCAAGTACAATTCATTTTTTCCTTTGAGGGTTTGCTTGTAGTTATAATGATTTCATTGTCCTCTCTATTTATGTCTTGATTTGTCATAATATCTGTCTGAGATATTTATGGTCAGGTTCTTTGTTGTTGTTTGCTCATTCACCCTCCCTGCATTCCTTAAATTGGAACTTCATGTTTAATATTGGACTATGCTTCTGGCATGGGGGTGAGGACCTTTGGCTTTTTTGCCCTATTATTTTCAGAGCTAGTTCTGAGTATCTGGAAGTTTTTGGTGCCTGTAAGGTAGTGTGATCTGGAGAGAGTTGTGTTTATTGTCTCTTGGTTGGAATTTTGGACCTTATCCAGGAAGGGGCACTGATCCTTTAAGATTGCAACTGATACTATTCTTTAGGGTCCCTTATCCTTTAGGACCTGAAGTCATGATACCTTTCAGAGTTTCAAATCCCTCTTGACTGAAGTATTCCTCTCTGTTCAGGAATAGGTACAAACAATGACATTGCCAATTGATCCTATATTCAGTGCTAATACAGGAATGCCTTGTAATCTTTTTCTGATCATCTCTTACCATCCCTTATCATCTTTGATAATCTTTTACCATCTCTAGTCTGTGAATTTGAAGCTGTTGTTGCTTTAATTACCTCCACCTAAATTCACCATTAGTGTTTCATCCACATGGACTTCAGGCCAGCTTTTATCCCCATGGCATAAATATTTCTTTCCAATCTCCTATGTTGTCTTGGGTTGTAAGAACATTTTACTCTGACCTTTTGTTGACTCTGAAACTCCAGAAATAGATTTGAGAAATTATTTAAAATTTGTTTGAAGGTGAATGTTGGGAGAGCTCAGTTGAATACTTTCTGTAATCTGCCATCTTGCCTCCATTCCTGAAGAAAGTCTGTTTCTTGAACAATCCTTTTTTTGTCTTCCTTTGGAAGTACTATACTTTATTAATATCATTTCCATTTTTTTAATTCAGCTTTTAATTCACTTGAGTTTAGTCCACTAAAATTTGATCTTTTTTTCATGTGAACTATTGTCTAGTCACAATAGTGTAGTGGCTAGTGACCATTTCCCTTCTCTTCTTTGTGCCATTTATTTTATCATTCTGAAAGAGATTGAGACCCAGTTGAGAAATCAGACACAAGGGAGAGTTATCTATGGCAAAAGCTGAGTTATAAAGAGAAGCAAATCCTAAGAACCTAACTATTAAATCCACCCAGCATATATGATTTACTGAAGGTGGACTTTATGAGGAGTATAGAAAAAAAATAAATTATGGATCCTGTAGTTTCAATTGTTTTGATTACATGTTTTATATATATATATATATATATATATATATATATATATATATATATATATAGTGTGTGTGTGTGTGTGTGTGTGTGTGTGTGTGTATATAACCATATGCATACATATTTGTAAGTCTATTTACACACAGGTGGTATGATGGATAAAGTGTCAGGCTGCAGTCAGGAAGACAATTTTCTTGAGTTTAAATCTGGCCTTGGACACTTATTAGCTGTTTGACCTTGGGTAAAATCACTTAACATCATTTCCCTCATCTATAAAATAATTTGGAGAAGGAAATGGCAAACCACTTCAGTGTCTTTGCCAAGAAAACCACAAAAGAGGGTCACAGAGAGTTGGATATAGTTGAAATGACCTAACAACAACATATAAACAAATATATAATGTGTATATGTGTGTATAATATCTTGTTACCACCAAATTCTTATAAACCCATTCTCCCCTGTTTTGTGTAGCTCTGAGTGCGTCCCAAGGTTTATCAGTGAAAATTTTATAGCCAATGTTCCTACTAAAACATTCTAGTAAATGCCTTTGCCAAGAGCTGATTGCATGTACTGGCAAGCTATTCATGCAACTCACACTGATGGAGACTTAAGAACTATAGCATTAGAATTTCAGTCCTATGGAATATTCCTAGAATTCAAGATTATTCTTCTATTTTTATACACAATCTTCAAATCTGTGGACACAAATTGGACTAGTCTCAGTGGAGACTACATAAATAAACCACAATAAAAGCTGGCAGTGGGTGAAGAGAGGATTGCAGGTTGCCTTGATCCAAAGCTTCCTATAACTACTGAACATGCCAATCCTGTTATTTTGTTTCATTTTCTTTGGAAAACATAGATATTGTGAAGAAGGAGGTAAGAGAGGTAAAGTTTACAATAATATAAACAAGAATTTGTTCTGAGAGAAGGGCAAAAAGGGAGTCGACAAGCTTGAGGGAAATATATTATTAGGATGAATTAGAGATATTCTGGAGATTCTGATTAAATTGATATTCAATCCTTCTGAGAGTTTATATCTATGAATTTCTTTTGTCTCATAGTTATTCCTTCTTCCCTTCCTTCTATGTCAAAAACTTCTATTCTATTTTAGAGCTATTAAATGAAAGATAACTTTTGTAAGAACATTCCTGCTAAAAGATCTAGTCAAAATTATTTTGATTTCTTATGACTACATCTATGGGACTCAAGTAATTGGTCTACAATAAGAATGAGCTAGTCATTGCCAACTAATTAAAAAATTGAATCAGTTCAACTCAAATAAATAATGGGGGGGCGAGAGAAAAAATTCCAGAATGATGTCCTTCCTGATCTTAAACATTAACACAGGCCAATTCCCATCTACCTGCTTCCACTGTATTGTCACGTGTACAGTGAAAGATAGAGGACTCCTATTGTACATATTTGGTCAATCATATCTTATAGTGAAACTATTCCCAAATTCCATTTCTATTATGCTATAGCTTTCTGGTTTCATGGCACAGAAATAGTTGAAAATTATGAACATTATCATAAAACAATATGTTTATTTCCCACTTTTGTTCATTAAAGAAGTTAGTCTATTCATGTGGTAAGAGAGAAATACATTAGCTGGTTATTTGAACAGATATTTCACATGCTCCTTTGATATCCTGGCAATTGCAAAAAATCTAGGAGAGATGTTCTTCATCCTACCTCCATCTCAGTGTGTTGGATGAATCCTGTATGGAGGATTTGCAAAAGTACATAGATAAGAAAAGTCAGGAAGACTGAGAGAAAAATAATGACTTACCATGTGTATCATTGAAGGAAAGAAGCTGATTTAACATTGATAAGATCACAAATCTAGTGGACTTGGATTCATTTTATCATAAACTTGGAAGGCCAACAAAACAAATTGAAGAAAGACATCTTGGTCCACATACCAACATGTGGTATGTCTCAAATCTCTTGACCCCTGCAAGCATATGCTAATTAGAATTTGGAACAGAGTGAGGAAATATTCAATTAGTACTATGATTCCTGAAGTATTTTTCCTTATTCTGAACTATATGTATCATGAATTAATGACACTCAGAAGATATCCCAAGTGAATCTTTAGAAAACATTAAACCAATACAAAATGCAGAAATATTCATTGATGAAAAGTCATGTTTTAGCCAGTTGACAAGTCAATACTAGTAGAACAAAGGGGTAGTGGTGTTTAAAATAGAGCTTTGTGTAAGTAAGTTTATTAAATAAAGAGATTGGCAATGCTGGGGAAAAATGGACTGTCCATCCAATTAAACTACAGAATATTAAAAAGGTCACAGCAATATAAAAATCCTCTAATTCATAGAAAACACTAAAATTCTGATTTCTCACACTCCTGACAAAGATTGTAATTGTGATTTGAAAAGGGTAAAATATTTATCTAGTCCTTTGACAAAGATTGAAATGAGAATGTAAAATGGTCACAAATGTAACCTCATTTTGTTATAATGTTAAAACATTATTGTCCTATATTCTTTGTAGAACTATTCGTCATATTTTATCTCTCTGCATAATCTTAAAATGAAAGTGTATATGTATAGGTATATATATAATTTTCATGTTCCCAATGTAGATTAAGAAACATATGTTTTATCCAAATGTTATAATAGTTCCTATAACATATAAACACTCTTTATAAAATCTCTTCTTCGATGTTTGGTGGCAGTGACTGAATACCCAGTTAACTTTTATGTTTTTTTTTTCTGTGTCGGTTAAAGGCATGCAAAGATGGAAGTCCTGAAGAAAAATAAAATAATTTTCCACAGCTCTGAGGTCCAAAATGAGATGTGCAAACAATAATGATAGCTTTGTTTATAATCAACATTTAAAATGACTGACTTTCCTCATAAATACTCTAAGTAGGATGATCTATGAGATTTCTAATTTATTCTTGTTTAAAATTTAACCATGCTTTTTTAAAGCATATCAATTTTGTTAATACCATGTAATTAAAACATGTCAGTGCACAGCAAGTTTTAGTCTAAATTAATGACTATGAGAATTATTTTAATTAAATAACCAATTATAGAAAAATCGCAAGCATGAGAGCTGACATTTAAATGAATTTCATTTAAATTGCTTCTTAACATTGTCCCATCTAGGACACTAATGCAAAATGAACTATTGTATCAACTTAGATTATCACTATTTTTGTATGCACATAATGTATTCATATTCAATCACTGGAACCAAGAAGAATATTTTGTATTGATCTGAAATTTCTATTAATAAAAATATAACAGAATGAGCTGAAGTAAAAACAATCTTTTCATTTCAGCTATTAAATGCTGTTATATTTCCCCTACTAAATATCTAAGTCTATAAAAATTTTATTTGATTAAAATTTTGAGCCCTTAAAGAAACACTATCTTTTCCTTCATGCAAATATTTATTGTCTAACATATGATAACATCCAAAAAGTATATTTATAGAAGATTATTTGAGATATTTCTCCTATTCCTGTAAATAATATTAGTTTGGAGTATTGCTTCTCTTTTGCACTATTGATTCTGTAGATTCTATGCAGAATCTGTGGAAGGCAGAGGAGAACCAGAGTTATTAGTGTTTATATATAAAATAATGTTTATATATATATATATATAATTACATATGAGTTTATATACAAAATAGAATTTTGTGCGCATAATGGCGACAAGCATATTCACACACATGACATACATGACATGTGTACATGTATTCACACACAGTAAAATACTGAGTATATATTCATTTGCACATATATGAATGCATAGGAAATGTGCGTATGTATTTGTGATTTTAGGTTCAAATATATATTTCATCTATGTGGCGATACTTTTAATGTGGAAATTCCCTCCATCAATTCAGATAAGCAATCCTCTTGTATTTTATAGACTTAGAGCATTTTTAGGGATATTGAAAGGTTGAATCTGCCTTATTCCTTCAGTAAGTCTCTGTCTACTATATAATATATACATATGTATTCACATAGAGAATGCTCTATATTTATTCTCTGTAATTACATATCAAATTGCTGTTCTTTTACATTCATTCTACGAATTTGGAAGGAGTCTGGAATTACTAAACCACCTTCTCAACTTTTAAAAATATTAAATTTTTGAATCCTCTTTTTCATAGATGGAAATTTAAATAAATTTCACAACACAAATTTTTCTAGATTATTATTATTGAATCCAAGTATTAGTATACAATAAAGAAAATATTTTAAATAAAGCAAAATAAGAAGACAATTGGAAGAAGTTCCTTGCAAGTCAATCAGGATTTTTTTTTTATGGTATAGTAAATTTAAGGAATGTACTAACAGTTAAGCAGAAACAAGTATTTGTAAATTTATCTTTTGTGAATTGATGCTAATATCCCTGTTAACTAACACTCATGCTTATACTCGTGGCTAATTCCTTGTTAGCTGTCACATAGACACAGTTTAGCATAGAGTTTATGGTTCAAAAGGGCCTAGGGATGCCCTTTTAATTTAGCTTTTTCTGAGACAGTATGATAAAGTGGGAATTTATCTACCACTTTGCAAGAGATTATCCTGCTCATTTAATAGTTGGTATGTACATTAATAGACAATTTGCTTTGTATATTACTAAAAAAGAATGTTTAAATATAGATTTAGCTACCTATTTCCCCCTTTTATAATACATTGTAGTCTGTGGTTTAATTATCATGTTCATTTGTTTTTAGCAATGACAAAAAATCCTCCAAAAACCTGAATAAAATATTAGATAATATGGAGTCTTCCCCCAAAACAACAACATCAACAACAAATTACACAGCCGACTATAGCTTTAAGATAAAAAGGAAAAGAAAAGGCTACTGCATTTTTTTGTTCATTGATTAACCAGTAATGTTATGTATAAATAATGTATCTGACAGTATGGCAGCCCACTTGGGACATTATGCCATTTACTACAAAATAGGATGCAACATACAACTGAGCAGTGAGAACAAATTAAACATCTTTCCTTGGTAACTTTAGCATTTTTATTAGGTGATAAACATTACAGAGAGGGAAAAGCAGATGTAGATATTTCAGCAGGATTAACCTTAATCGAAAGCTAACTTGACATAGAACATAATACCTTTACATTATAAAATGTCACCCTGTAACACTAGAAACTCAAATTTTCAAGTCTGTGAAAATTATATGCATAAAAGTGAATGAATGTGTAGTGTCCAAACTGAATCTTTAAAGATCTAAATTATCCAATTAACAGGCAAGCAAATGTGACCACAAATCTAAAGTCTTTGAGCATGATCAATGCCAGTCCATTTTTTACAGGTTAGTGCTTACCTCTTAACACACTGATTACTAAAGTGAGGCTTTAACTTAGTCTTACAAAAGATAGTGGAAAATATACACAGAGTTAGTTTTTGCCTATCTGTGTTCATACAACAATAAATCTTATTTTCTTATGCCATAAAATAGAGGATATATTTGAAGATAGTAGAGTATTGACATAGCCATTCATAAAAATATGTGCAAAAAGTGTAATAATCAGAAAAATACAAATGAAAAACAATTCTGAAGTTCTATCTTATTCCTGTTAAATTGGCAAAAGTGACAAAAATGAAAAAATTCAGTCCTGGTCTGTTTGTATAAACCATCAATTACTTATGCATCAGACATTGTATTAAACATTGAAGATACAAAGCAAAAATAAAAGAAGTTCTAGTGTTCAAGGAACTTGTGTTTTAATTGGGGAAACAATTTTAAATGAACAAAAAGATAAAATTCAAGAGAAACAAGTAAAAAGATGACAAGAAACATTTTTTCTTTAATGAGATATAGTTGTAGATAAACTTAATTTTATGCTACCAAATGAATTGGAATATGAGATTGCTAAACTGAAATTAGTGACCTTTTGGAAAGACAATAAAGAGTTCAACATGGAAGACATAGAGAAAGGAAAATGTCTAGATTTTAACAAGGGAAGAAGCATATTGGTTTTATAAGTTATAGACTAGCTTATTTGAGTTTGACTCCTAATGAAATACCTCTTGCCTTCAAGAAGTTTATGTTCTACTAAAAAGGGTGAAGGGCAAGAACATCATGTTCAAAAATAATTGAGTGTGAAATAGGTACAGGATGAATATAAAGCTATTTCAGAGAAGATGGGGACCACTAACAATAGGGAAGGAGATTAAGAGAATCAGAATAAGGCTTTTGTAGGAAGTGGCATGTAAAGTGAGCCATGAAGCAAGGTAGAGATGCCAAAAAATGGAAGCAAGGAGAGAACGCAATACAAGCATGAATAGAAACTTCTTCAAAAACATGAAGATGAGAGATGGAATAAATAGAACACCAAGTAGTTAAAATTGGTGGGAACATAGAGTTCATTGAGAAAATGAAACAAAATAATGTATAAATAGTATTTTATAAACATTAAAGTGCCATATGAATGCTAGCCATTTCTATTATTACTTAACAATTTTGGTTATTACCACATTTTTAGATTTTTAATTGATTCTCCTTTTGCACTTGGCTAAATTTATTTAATCATGCTAGAAATAGGTCTGATGATACTATCCAATAGTATAATCCTTATTGACCTTTGTTTTGAATTGCTACTGCCCTGGAAAAGGAATGGAAATAAAAAAAACATGAAGTTGGCTCTTTTGTCTTTGAAGAGTTCTATGGCATATTTTATATGTTTTGCCATTTTAAATATATTTTATAACTTTTTTCAATTGTAGAAGTTTCCTAATCTCCATTTAAAAATTAACTGACCATATTAGTGTTATGAATTATTTGTTGGAAATGTCACTTTCTTAGAAAGAGTTTAATAATAACAAAACAGCCCTTAGCAATGCTATTTGAAACCCATACAGTTGTCTTAATTATCCTGAATGATTTAGTATTGTATGTGAGATCTCAGACAAAAGAAGTGCCCTATCATTCAGTGGTAAGTATGTCTTGATGTTGAGCCTTGTCCTCGCTTTAGTCCAATCATTTCTGTTGGATTTATTCATGGAGTAAAGACATATGATGTAAAAAAAAAATTACTGAAAGTCAAACCCCAGTGATTAAAAAAGCAAATATGAACAGTTGTCAAAAAAGGAATTACGAACTATTATCAGCTGCATGAATAATTGCTCCAAATCACCCTTAATAAAAGAATTCTGATATTTCACCTCAAATTCAGAGAATTAACAAAGATGCTCCCAAATGGGAGTAATCAATGTTGGAAGAGTTGTGGAAAGACAGCATTCCTAGTGGAGACAATACATATGTAGCTGAGGTACAAATTGGTTCAAACATTATGGGAGATACTTGAAAGTTCTGGAAATCTCTATCTGGGGGCATTAAATACTCACCATCAAAAATGCCCAAATATCTACAAATAAACACCTGTAAGTACTCAAAATATATCCTGACACCTCAATAACAATATACTGACAGACCTACTGTTTGCACTTTTGTCATCTCAAACTCATTGTAAGCAAAATGAAAAGTTTCATCTTCCCTCTTCCCAAATTCCATTTCTTTCTCCTAAAAAATTCCTTGCTTCTTTTAAGAGCATGACTTCCAGCCATCCTAGCTCATATCTTGCGACTGTACTAATGTAATAGTCTCCCAATTGGTCTTTCTTTATTTCTTTAAAACATCCCTCCCAGAGCTACCAAAACAAGATCCTAAAAGCATGGTCCAGACTACATAATTATCCTACTCCAGAAGCTTCACTGATTTTCTGTTGCTTCTGGGAAATTATATAACCATAATATATCACCATATTATATAACCATAAATATCACCATAACAAGTGATTTTTACAAATTATAAGTGAACAAGTATCAACAATATAAATATTTCTTTACACAAAGAACAACAACCACATATATATATGTATGTATGTACATATATATATATATATATATATATATATACATGAATTTCTGTTATAGATGCAACTTGGGATTTTAAAAAATTATATTAAATTAACATGGTATGTCCAATACTTTCCTGTGATCTATATTCTATTTGGATTTCCTTTTGCTCTCTTTATAATTAAAAAAAAAAAGTCTTTTATTGATGCTATTTTCTTTTTTTGTTTCTTTCTTTTTTTCTTTCTTTTTGGTCTCAGTATGAACACAAATCACACAGACATACACAAACATATACCCCTCTCAATCTGGTTTCAGTCTACCTTTCCAGATTTATTTCACATCACTTCCCCTGATCTGTAAAATGAGCTGGAGAAGGAAATGGTAAACCACACCAGTATCTCTGCCAAGAAAACCCCAAATGGGATCGCAGTCAGATATGAGTGAAATGATTGAACATAACAAAAAATGTTAAGAGAATAAATATAATAAGGAAGAAAGGAAACAAACATTAATTAAGGGCTTACCATATGCCAGGCACTAAGCATTTAGGGATGAAAATGTAAGTTAAAAAGTCCCCACTCTTAAAAAACTTACATTGTAATGAGAGTAGACAACAAATAAAAGAGACCTGAAGAGTGTGTGTGTGTGTGTGTGTGTGTGTGTGTGTGTGTGTAGGCAACAGGGGAACTCAACAGTAATAAGAAAGCTCAGAAAGGAAGGGGGAAGGTTTGAAGAGAAAGTCATGAGTTATTTTGAACATATTAATTTTAAGATATTTGTAGGGCATCCATTTAAAGATATCCAAAATACATGGAGACATTGGAAATGAAAGACTGGAGCTCAGCAGGAAAGACAGGACTGAATATGTAAATTTGACAATCATTAATATAGATAACTATATTCATGGGAGCTGATGAGATCACTAAATAAATAGTATAGAGAGAGACTGGAATAGGGCCCAAGACAGATCCCTTTGGTATACCTATAGTTAGTGAGTATGACCTGCATAAAATTAGTAAAGGAAACTGAGAAGCATAAGTAGGTAGGAGGAAGACTGAAAAGAGAATCATGGAAAGTTTTTAAATTATACAATAGAAAACATAAGAAAATTCATAAAGAAGCACAAAGAAGTAGGGCATTTTTGAAAGTAATGAATGGAATTTATTATATAATTTATTAAACAAAGAGTAAAAAAAGAGGTTCACAGTTTCATATATAATCCTATTTAGCTAATTAAGTTTAAAAATTTTTAAATGCATTACAAAAAATAAACAGAAATCCATTGCAAAAGTACTATTGAGTCTTTCCAACATAGTATAAGTGGCCAGTTTTAGCTCTGCTGGAATAATTTAAGAGAATCAAGGGTCACTTTTATATCATTAAGGAGCCTTTGGAATAGGGGTTTTCAGAGGGATTAGCACCCAGCAGCCTCTTAATAAATGCTTGATAAATTGAATTGTATATATTATGTTAGCTCTGTCTTTGCTTACTCAAAACTTCAAAGAACAATAAACTCTATTACAAATACCCAGAGGTTAATTTCTAAATTATTTTTTATGGTCTTTTATTGGCCAGAGTAAACAGTCTGGCTTTTCTCCCTAAAACACAGTTGTTTGCATTTAAAGTTAGATGAACCCAGAATTTTAGTTTTTCTGCCTTCTGGAGTCAAACAAATCATGTCTAATCCTTTTTTATTTTCAACTGACGACCATTACTAAGTTATTATTGTGTTATAAGATATTAAGTTTCATTTTTCATTTGCAGAAAAAAATAGTAGTTCCTATAATAACCTTTCATAATGTATTCTAGCATTCTCTTACCATCTTGATGATCCTCTCCTCTATATGTTCCAATAACCTTCCTAAAATGATTCTATATCTAGAATTGAAAATTTCCTGGCCATTTTTATATCAACTGCCTTTCGATCATTAAACTTTTCTTCTTCATGTCCTTCTTCTTCTTTATCAGAAACTTGGACTCTTTCCTATAACCATCCTGGGTTCTGACAAGTGAGCTTCTACTTACTTTGCCTAGAATTAAGCCTCCATTTTACTTCTCATATATTTTCAAATCATTTTGCCTTTTGCATTTTAGCCCACTTCTTCAAGTTCCCCTTTATGAGTTGTTATCTCCCATTGGAAGGTTAAGTTTCTTAGGGTCAAGCACTGCCTTGCTCTATTATATTTTCATCCTCAGCACTAAGCATCATATCTGGCACAAAGTAAGTGTGCTTAGAAAGTGCTTTATCTATGTATAAAGGAATTGCACATGTTTCACACATATTGGATTGCTTGCTGTCTAAAGGAGGAGGTGGGAGAAAGGGAGAGAGAAAAAAATTGGAGTACAAGGTTTTGCAGGGGTGAATATTGAAAGTTATGTATTTATTTTGAAAATAAAAAGTTTAAAATAAATTTAAAATTTTGTAAATGCTTTATCATTCACTCATTCATTTACAATATTCCAGCTATGGTTTGTCTAGTACAGAGTGCAAGGGGATTATAATCCATCTCACTCTGAACACTATAAATTTTTTTTTGCTGCCTAAGATCAATTCCTTGGCTGTTTTGTCAAACTATTGACTCATGTCAAGCTTTTGGTATATTAAAATAATCAGTGCTTTTTCATGTGAACAATTTTCTAGCTGATCTTGTGTTCGTGTAGTTTTTTTTTTTTTTAAAATCAAACCATAGAGCTTTATTTTTTTGTATTGCATTTAATATCATCAGCATCTTGATTTTGCCATTATGCATATTTTCTCATATGTAAAGAGATTTAGGATTGTTTGGTTCCTCCAGAAACTAGTGTTTCCTCTTCTATAATCTTCTTTTATTTTTTATTTTTTGTATACGTGGATGCATGTATGTGGGGTTAATGGGTTAATGGGTGGGGTTAATCCAGGAGGATTAGCACCTCTTTGTCCATCTTTGGTGTCCACCTGGCACCTGATTCTAACCTGTGGCACCAGAAGCTGTAGCTTATGCAGTAGCCATACACTTATAAATCTTTGGCTAAACCAGAATTGAGGGTAACTAATGGACATCAAGCCTGTCTGTGGGTTAGGGTTATAGCTGCCCTAATATAAAGACTTCCCCCAGTGGAAATGGCAGATGAAAACAGTTTGTTCCAATAGTTATAAAGGCAGCTGAAGTAGTTGAGGGGTAGTACTTCGAATTTAGTTAGACATCAAACACCAAAGTCATCTATCCTGGCCCATTGCCAGTCATCCTGACTTTTGTCATTCAACAACTCTGGAGCTAAGAGTGAGAATGACTGATGACTTTGTGCAACTCTGTGAGATGGGTCAAGACATTATCCTAAGATATAATTGGTCTTCTTTGAAAACGAAGGACAAAAAGTAATAACAATATACATATGATGGATGTCTCCAACAGATTATGTTTCTCAAGGACAAAGACTATATTCTCTCTCTTTTTAAAGTATCAATTGCTCACATAATTTTTGGCATATATAAGTCACTAAATAAATGCTGGTTGACTGATTATAAGATATCATATCCCTTTTAGTTTCAGAACAAATGGTTAGAGAAACCACATGTACACAGTTTACTTTTATTTAATTGTACCATCTAACAAACTATTTTCAACATCCTTTTTTTTATTAAAAAGGGAAGATGGTAGCTAAATGATAGTGTACTTAGACAAATTAGAAGTTATTGTGAATTTAGCCCAAAGAAATTGGGGCAGATGGATTATTGTCAATCTAGAAGCATGTGATAAAAAGGAGTCATGTCCCAAAGTTGTCCAATGAAATAGGGAAGCAGCAGAAGCAACAGAACTAGAAAAAATGCATAAAATGCTGACACTGAGATTTAATCATATTTATGGGCACTGCTCTATCATCCCAGCCATTTAGTAACTTTACAGATATGTTTGTTTCTATTTTTTAATTGAAAAGTAAATTGTAATTTAAAATAAGCCTACCAAGAGACAGTGGAATCATTTTTAGTTAATTCAGTACTTCAGTATCATCGAAAGCTATGCCTGCACCATTCACAGGAAATTATTTGGTTTGAATTACAAGGATTTTTGACATTCAGGAAACTTGCTGTGCATCCCGAAACATAAAGCTCTTCTAATTTTATTTATCATTGGTGATAAATGGTTCCATAAATAAACTTCCACTCTGTTTCCTGCTCAGTAAAATTACCTGTGCTGCTTGGATAGACTTTCTAATATTTAGGTCAACCTGTCCTAAGCTTTGTTGAAGGAAAATGAGAAATCCACCTCTGTACAAGATAAGACGTATCTATTGGTTCTGTTTGCAAACATCAAATAGAAGCAGGCTCAAGAAGTGTGATATAAAGCTATCAATTAATTTTGTTGTAACTGTATGCACCTGTGAACAACTGCTTAATTAAAGAGGCAAACAGAAATCTCTCACAATAATACCTTAAATCACATGCAGTTATGCGACTGTCAATTAGTTGAAGTGGATAAATACAATTGGATGCCTGCCATGTAGATTTTTGGAAGTAAAGAAAAAGATATAGCTAGGGAAATGGATGAACACACAGAGAAAGACTCATTGAAAAAAAAGGACACTTCTCTGTGGGACAAAGATCTGTTCCAATAAAGAAAATGAAAGAAAACACTCTATATGGATACAACTGAATTTTTTTCCCTCCCTTGAACAAAAAAATGAATTAGCGAATCTGGGTAGCTCGTATAAATGAATATAGGTATTTTGTTTCCAAGGAAAGAATGAAATGAGTATTCCAAGTTACCTTCTATCTACCAAGATATTTCTCTTACTTTCTCCACCCCTGGTCTCTTTTCTTATCCCTCTTTTTGCACTATTTTATTTGTTTCTTTGTTTTAAAATAATAATAGCTTTTTATTTTTCAAAATATATGCAAAGATAGTTTTCAACATTCACGCTTGCAAAACTTGATGTTCCAAATTTTTCTCCCTTCCTCTCCTCCACATATCTTACCTATACAGCAAGTAATTCAATATAGGTTATTTTCACATTCATCATGCTTCACAAGAAACATCAGATGAAAAGGGGGAAAAAATGAGAACTAAAAAAGACCAAGCAAGCAAGCAAAAAATAAAAGTAGCAAAGATGAAAATACTATGTTGTGATCCACATTCAGTCCTTATAATTCTCTCTCTGGATGTGGATGGCTTGAAGTGCCTTGAATCATCTCCTTGTTGAAAAGAGCCAAGCTCATCATAGTTGATTATTGCATAAACTTGTTGTTGCTATGTACTATGTTCTCTTGGTTCTACTCATTTCACTTCTCATCAGCCTTTCCGGGATTTTCTGAAATCAGCCTGCTCATTTTTCCTAAAGAACAATAATATTCCATAACATTCATATACCATAACTTATTTAGTCATTCTCCACCTGATGGGCATTTACTCACTTTCTAGTTTCTTGCAATTACAAAAGGGGCTGCCATAAACATTTTTGCGCTTGTAGGTTCTTTTCTCTTTTTTATGATCTCTTTAGGATGTAAACCAAGTAAAGACACTGCTGGATCAAATGGTATGCACAATTTGATAGCCATTTGGGCATAGTTCCAAATTTCTCTTCAAAATGGTTGGATCAGTTCACAATTCTACTATAAATGTATTAGTGTCCCAGTTTTTCTACATTTCCTCCAATATTTATCATTATTTTTTTTCCTGTCATCTTAATCAATCTTAGAGGTATGAAATAGTATATCAAAGTTGTTTTAATTTGCATTTCTCTAGTCAAAACTGATTTAGAGCATTTTTTTTCATATGACTACAAATGCATTTAACTTCTTTGTCTGAAAATTGTCTTTTCATATCCTTTCACCATTTATCAATTGTGGAAATATCACAATTTTCTTGATTTTTTTTTATGAATACTATGAATACCTTTTTTTTCTTCCTTTTTTGGTGGAGGAAAGTGGAGGGATATCAATTTTTTTTTGTAAAACTAGATTAATTGTGGGGAATAGGGACAAGCCAAAGTTTTATTGTTGGAAAACAAATGCATTTTATAAATTGGAATTTTCTAGTTGTCAACTCTAGTCCTAAGATGATTTGTTTATTTTTTTAATTGAAGGATAAATTACTCTTGAACTCTTGTGGTAAGAACTATATCCCCTTATTAAAAGCCTCCTCTTCTTTATGTCACCAAAGAAGATAGTAATGATATTATAGCTGTCTTTTTTCCATTGCTCCTGAAAGATTGCAAATGTCTTCCTATGAACCTGAATTAAGTAACCAGTAAGATGGTAGAGAAATTATTTTCCACTAATCTCTTCAAACAAAAATACTTCAGACAAAGGAAACCTGCAAATAAGAACAGAGCAAAGATACAAAAATCATACCAAAAGGGAAAATGAAAACAATATAAAACAAAAAAAGTAAAACATGAAATAACTTCTGAGAACTTAAATCCTTCAACTTCCCACTCCATTTTCCCCAATATATGTAGGCAGATTAGGCAGTTAGGAAAACACATCTCAGAATCTTATGTTTTAAAATCAAAGTATGAGGGTCCTTACCATGTTCTTTACCCTCATGACAATGACTCATCTTGAAACCTTTTTACCCCCAAAGATCTGAAATACAAATTCGATCCAACATTTAGGAAAAAGAAAGCAGGGGCACTTTGGACCATAAAATCATGGCCAGCAAAGAGTGATTTGAAGGGGAAAGTATCACGTTAAAAAAAAGTCACCTTGGTCATTCTTCTTTTTCAGGTTTTACTCAAAGTGGGGATACTAACTGGCTTCCTATATTCCCCAAGGAGAGGAGGCTGTGCATATGTAGCTTGATTCATTGGTCTTCTTTGAGAATGAATGATCAGCAACAATAAACACTCTGATGGAGTTTATGCAGTGGGCAAAGTAAAAGGGCAAAGAGAGTGAGAAGGGAAACCATAAAAAAGTAAGTCAATTATTTTTAGTACAAACTGAGAATATTAAATAATAGTCAGAGTTGAGCTACTGGTAGTAAGAGAAAGGCCTAAAGATCAGAAATCCAAGAGAGAAAGACAGCTATAAAAGTAATTCACAACCAAATAAAAGAAAATGGATACTCATGAAGAAGAATGAGTAAAATACTCAGTCATCTAGTCAACAAATAGACATTCAGTCAAACAAAATGGTTACTTATAAAGAAGGAATAAAATACTCAAATATTTATTTAGTCAACAATCAGATAAAACAAAATGGATACTCACAAAGAAGAAAGAGTAAAATATTCAGTCATTTATTCAATGAATGAAGTACTTATTATATACCAGAACTTATGTGTCAAAAATTGTAGTTCTCAAGGATATCTCTGAAGCTTAGTGATTTGCTCAAATACTCCATATCCCAGAAGAAACACCAACTGGTGTCATGAAGAAAAGGTGAATAAAGGGAACCTTGAAATATGCTGTCTGGGGTCCCAGCCCTTTGGTAGGCAGTGATATTATATAGTTACAGAAACTTTGCCTAAATACCCTCTATCTGGCAAGAGAAGAGGATCTGATTCCACCCAATCATGTAAGGAAAAGACAACAGTTGAGGATGGAAGCAGCTTGGGTGTCAATATGGCTGTATTCCTTAGTTCTGACAAAAAAGAACTGAGAAAACTCAGATGGAATTAATTTTTCTCTCCACCTGGAAGGTAACCAGACAGGATCCAGACCAATGACCTCCATATTCCCCGATATGAGGAGCCTGAGGCTGCCTTGTAATCCATTCTGACTAAAAAGATCTGCTCAGGATAAAGAAAAGAAGCAGAAAATGAAGGATAGGAGAATACTATACAAAGTCTCAAACACCAAATATATAAAGAGAAAAGGCATCAATAATAGTATTCAAGGCACATAGTACTTAAGTTTCATTGCTGGGCTGGGTTAAACATGTTATTGAAAGATGTCTCCCAGATTGGTCACTCAATCCTATTCAGGACTTTGTATTATGGCTACCAGCAGACACTCTTAGCAATTTCAATTGATGGACCTCTGATAACTTTTCTGATTTTTAAAAATTCACTGTTATTTTCTAGTATGTTTTACCTCTGATAAACATCAAAGATCAGGAAATAACAATAACAACCACTACCATTTATAAAGTACTTTAAAGTTTGGCAAAGCATTTTACAAATATACCTAACTTTATGTTCACAATAACCCTGAGGTATTCATACTTTATTATCTCCATTTTTTAGATGAGGAAACTAAGACAGACTGAGGTTAAGTGGCTTTCCTAAAATAACACAGCTAGGTATCTGAAATAGTATTTGAAATCAGATCTACCACAATTCACTTTACCCACTGTGTGACTTAGTTTCCTCTAGTAAATATAACATAGACAGTTGGAGAAGCAAAACAATGTATTTATGGTCACATGAAGTCCAGGTAGGGGGTTAAGGCAATTACCAGGAAACAGTATGATTCTATTGTTGTTACTTCTCCCCACACTCAAAGGGTAAGATAAATTTTTGCCTCATATTCAGCCATATTAATCCATTTATGACTTTTGTATGTCCATTCAGTTCTAACTTAGTGGCTTGGCACCCAATTAAAAAGTTTTTCATCACTATGCAATAAGTCAACAGAAAGAGATTATCTATGCATTTTCAGAAGTGGGGAAATGCCTTCCCTGCAATAAAGGCCTAAAATAGACTAACCAAACCTCCACTTGGATAGGTATCAAGAAGTACATATTGCATCCTAAGGTTTAGAACCTCATTGAGTAGGATCCTAAGACATGGAACAAAAATTATTCTTTACAATTTACTGTTTTTCTTTACCAGAGTCCTTTTATGATACATGAATGCATTTAATACTTAAACAAGGAAGGACAAAGTAAATAAAGAGAAATTTATAGCAGTATCATTGGTGATTATTGATAAGTAAATTTAAGAATGAAAGAACAACATGACTACAGCAATATATCTAAAAATAATTATCCATTTTGACCAAATTGGATTTATCCCAGTATTACAAAGTTGGTCCAATATTAGGAAAACAATTAGCATAATTAAACAAAAATAGCCCCAAACTACATTTGTGTGTAATAGTTGAAGAAAAAGCTATGGTGTATTGATTAGTTAATGCTCACATAGTTCATTCTGTCTACTTGACCCAGATCCTAACCAATATATGTTAAACATGTTAAAATATATGTTAAACCCATGTTAAATCCTCTGTCTCTCTGTCTCTTTGTCTTTGTCTCTCTCTTTCTCTCTGGGTAGGGAAATGTATCAGTCTTTGATAAAAGTTTGCTTTTGATGACATACAGGGAAGTAAAGCAAATATATAAGATTACAACCAAAGAATAGGAAGAAATAATTTTTAAAAAGAAGAGTTGTAAACTATCAACAATAAAATGAAAGATTGTTCCAAATCCAAAGTAATAGGAAAATGAAATTTTTTAAATTCTGAGATTTAATCTCACATCAAGAAACTTGGCAAAGATAACAATAGATGGAAATGGTCAATACCAGAGGGGATTGTGGGAAAACAAATGTGTTAATATATTTTGGTAGAGCTGTGAAAACAAAATGTATATATCGCAAAGAGATTAAATAAGTAGAAAATTTCCTTGGATATGAAAATATTAATTGCAGTTTTTTCCATCTTACCAAAGAACTAGAAACAAGTTAACTTTAGGTTCTCATCAACTGATGAATGGTTAAATCAATTGTGATATCTAAATGTAATGAATATTTATTTATTATTTTTTGTTATTGAATCATTTCAATTATTTCAGCTCTTTGTGACCAATTTAGGATTCCCTTGACAATAATACTGGAATGGTTTGTCATTTCCTTCTCCAGCCAGATTTGAATGCAGAAAGATGAGTCTTCTTGATCCAAGCCCAGTGTTCTATCCACTGTAGCATCTAGCTGTCAGATTAATGTGCAAACATACATATAAAAAACAATAGCAGTGAAACTTGGGAGAACTTACAAAATGATATAGAGCAGAGTCATTAGAACCAGGAAAACAACATTATGACAAAACAACAGACATGGAAGACAGAGCAAAGTGAAATTGAACACTATAATTATAAAACTTAAGTCCTACTCTGGATAAGAGTTTAGAAAATTCCTGTCACATCTTTCTTTGCAAAGGTGGAAAGCAACAGATATGCAATAATATATATATATATTTCTAGATACACTAAATATGTTATTTTATTTTGCTGAACTGCTTCCCACCCCCCTTACTTTTGAAATCTTTGTTACAAGAATGGAAACCTTGGACATGGGACAAAAGGACATATTCCAGAATGAATACAACATAAAAGCAAAAGCCAATTTTTAAAACTAAAGACAAAGTAAAATTGGGCATTATTTTACTACCAATAACATAACAACAAACAATTCCAATCTAGCTTGAATATTTTTCCTCACCTTCAACATGAACTTAGCTACTTAGCCTTTTATAATTCTGTACTCCAACAAATAAAGCAAGCATAGTTGAACTAAGAAAGGGACCAAATGTCTCTTCCCTCAAGAAATTTAGCTAGATATCAATCATCTAAATATATCTACAATCTTCTTTCTAACCACCAGACAAGCAGTTGATTTTCTGGGCTGACATAAATGGTAAAATATTATAATTTTTAACAAAGTCTGTAGAGATATAGTCCAACTCAACATATTTTTATAGATGAAGATGCTGAGACTCAGAGAGGTAGTAAATATGTCATAAGCCACTATACTACATGAGAAGCGATTAGGGGAGAGAGATGGAAGGTGGTATGGGAAGAAGTGTATATTAAAAATCTTAATACTCCTATGGAAACAAAAGAAGAAATCGATACTGTGAAAGTTACATTATGAAAAGAATGGATGATTCATTGCATTAGGCACACTAATGCAAATACTCAGTGAATTCATTAGGGTAGGGAATTCCAAGAGTGGTGTTTTTTCTTCTTTAAAATAATATAATGGTTCTCTCTGGGAGCAGGTTTCTTGGGGAGGTTTTCTAGAGGCAACCTTAGTTTCAGTTACAAATAAATAATCACCCAAAATGCAGCCAGCTGATAAAATGCAAACATTTATTTTCTCCTTCCAAGTCTTGTCTCTTTAGTTGGGCCCGGTTAGCTCAGAGGCCTATCTCTCTACTTGGTTCCAAGAGCTCTTGCAAATTGTCCCTTGCTTCTACCTCTGCTCTCTATCCTTGGTTCTAAGAGCTCTTGCAGCTTTGTCCTTTGCCTCTGCTTTCTTCAGCCTCCAGATGGAATGAATCTCTTTTGCCTCCGAGAGAGGGCTTCTGGCTCTCAATCTCCCAGAGTGTTGAATCTGATTGTGCCTCTGAGAGAGTGCTTCTCCTCCACTGAACTGATGCTCTCTTCTCCAATCTAATTCAGCTGAACTCTTCTCTCAGTGTTTTCAGCTCAACTCCCCAAGAGAGCCTCTGTCTGTTTCTTGTATAGGAGCTCTTCTGAGAGGGAGGGATTATGGGTTTCCCCCAGAGTGCTCTCTGGCCCTGAGAGCTTCAAGGGAGGTGTGAATTCGGATATCTCATACTAAACCCTGAAATCTCCCAAAAGTGTGAACTCAGGTGTTCACTTAGTACCTTGTTTCAAGTTGAGTTAACACTAGGATTCCAACATTGGGGAACTCTGTCTATAATGATGACAATCTCTCTTTGTCTTAGTAGTTATATATCCTGGGAAGTTTTCTGACATTTAATGAAATTTAGTAATTTACTGAAAGTCACAAGACTTTTTTTTAGAAACTAGATTTGAACCCAAGAATGGTTTTCTCCAATGATATCTACTGGATATGGCATTCTATTTACTATTTTAGTCATACTGCCTTTATCTATCCTAGTATATGCTCAAATTATAGGAAAAACGATAATTAATAATTTACCTACTCAGTTATATCTATGTAATAATATATGATCATATCCAATTTTTAAATCAATAATGAATATAGCAGAAACAAGCTGCCAAATTATAAGACAATGTCAATAATATTATAGCCAATGAAGAGAACTTTCTTCATTCAGCATGAAGATGCAAACATTTCTGACAACATTACTTTAATCCCAGCAAGAAATAATGTCATGTCTTCATATATGTCCCTGGAACTCCAATTGACCCTTAAATATACCTTTAAGCACATATTTTAAACATGACAACATAATCAATAAATCTCATAAATATTGATGACTTAGACAGGAAATGTATCTTTCTCTTGTGATCAGCATATGGAGAGTAGCACCAATCCAATCATCCTCTCTAAGTCCTATAGAAAGTCACTGTCACATTATTTTTGCTTTCTTACTATGTCATTATAGAGAGTGTCAAGTATGCCTGTCAGGCACCTGTACCAACAATGTTTTGAAGCCATGACATCATTTTGACACTCATTTCCATTTTCCCATTATGCCATAAGAAGTCCCTAACATCTCGTATTTTATGGCAGGCTTTTTACTGTCTAAGAACTCAGACACTGGCTGTAGATATTGCTTCCATGAAAAGATAGAGAAAAAGACAGTTTGTGAGTTAATTGACGTTCCAAGGATTATAGCAATCTTTGGATATTGTGGCAATGTGATATATAGTGATTGAACTGATACCAACCCTTACCCTGTTAAGTTCCTAACTAATGACACCCCCATTTTTCAATTCCTTAATAGTAGCAAACATTAAGGAAGGAAATCCTTGGCTTCACCAACTCCTTTTATTTGCAGGAATATCTTCAGTATGAGTGAGATAAAGCAGAGTGTAACTCAGGCAGCAATTTTTCAGAGTACTTTACATTGTCATCCACCTCATCCAAGTCTGTCACACTTACAGTAAGTGGTTTCTCTAAAATCCTTCAGTTTATTGATGCCTCCTTCATCCTTCATTAGATGTTTGAATCTCTGACTCTGTTGGAATGGATTGTATATAATGTAAAGTGCTCTAAACTCTGTAAAGAACCTGGCCTGATACAAGGGATTGTAAACCATGAATGTCCTTGAAGACAAAAGATAGGGCAACTTGGTGATGATATTTGCTGATATCCCTTTCTAACTCAATGGGCTTATTTTGCAAAATTAGGTATCTGGAGGTAGCCTATTCATAATATAAGGAACTGTGGAGAATAGGGAATGTTTAAATTAAAGGTGAAAATTAATCCGTTGGATATGTTTTGTATGTTATATTTTTTTTCAAGAATTTTGTCCCAATAGTGAATTTTTAAAACTCACATGGGAAAATTAGTGTTTAGATTTTTGCAATTTGTTTCTTGTAAGGTCCAAAAGGCAGGGAATAACTTGTTTCAAATGTTTCTCTCTCTCCTAGAGTACACATAATGCTTTTTTTTTTTTTTTATCACATCCTTGAATAAAATTACAACTCTATGGCTCTGTCTCAGTTACATACAGTGGTACTAGTCTTATAGTATTTTTGGACATAGCTCTTTTCATTTATTATATTCATTATATGATATGAAGAGATAATTAGCTAAGTGAGAGGCAAACCAGATGAATTAGAAAATGAGTATTCTGGAAATCTCCTTTTGGCATATACTGTTCTGTCATATGTAAAATTAGCATCAACTGTTTAGTTCTACAACAGAGATCAGTGCTGAATTTTGGAATCAGAAGAAGTGAATTCAAATCTCACTCTTCAATTTAATGACTCTGTGACTTTAGCAAGTCAATAAACTGGGATCTAATTTTTTCAAATACTGAGTTTGAAAAAGACTCATTTTTCAAATGAGAGAATTGGCTTAGATTCAAATCAACAAGCATTTAAGTACTAAAAACCAGGTATTCAGCTAATATAGTGGGAGAAGGGGAAATAAACTAAAGAGAAATAAAATAAATTTAAAAAAATTATAAAGATAATCCTAAATCCTGAATAGTTCACATTCCAGTAAGGGAAGAAGACAAATGATAAAAGAAAGCTAAAGGGAAAAGAACTATGGTGAAGAAAGAAGTTCTTTAAAATCTGAAGGAGATCAGCTAACACTACAAAGTGAACATGGTTGGCTTGAGAGCTCTTCCTTAAAATGGAGGTTCCAAAATAATTTCTAATGTTCCTTTCAGTTCTAAAATTTTTGATCCTATTAGTCTATTAAATCAACTCAGCCCAACATCAGTCCAAATAATCTGACTAACAAACAAATAAAAAAAATCCAACAAAAATACTTAGTTAAGTAGCAATGTACTTATTCTAGCTTAAATTGATAAAAGGTCCTTGTAATTGATTCTGAGAAATGGAATTTTTAAAAGAAAAAAAAATAAGAAGAACATAAGATTTGCTGGAAAACTGACAAAACTAAAACAGGTCAAAATGAAAAAGTTGAGTAAAATATAGGAAAGACTATATAGAAAAGAAGAGAAGGGAAGACAAGTTTAAAAGAAAGCAAAAATTTAGGAGGAAATGGGCAAAGAAAATTCAGAGGTTCTTCAATGCTATTAACAACTGATCTTTAAAAATAGGTAGGACAAGAAAACAATTACAATAAAAGAACCTAATAGAGCTACATTAGTCAATTCATTACTACAGAATAAATTAAAATTACTACATTTTCCTTAGGGAAGAGGCAAAAGAAAAAAATTAAGTAAACTATATTTAAAGAGTTATATTTTTGAAAATCTCCTTTCATTTTATTTAGATACTTGCAACATATAAATTATTTCTGGAAATAAGTTTAACATTTCTTAGGAGAAGCATTAACTATTTGAATACATTATAGTTGAATACATACAATAGTAGTTTGAATGTGTACTATTTAGTAAATTCAATCCTAATTTATGGAAATGCTGCCCTTGGACCTAGAAAGTGTTGACTCTAAACTGAAGTTCAATTCACTCCTACAAATATTTATTATATGCCTAGTATGTGGCAGACACTGTGCTAAGCACTAGACATGGTCAGGTCTAAGTAGCCCTTACTTTTCACCTTGACAATTCACAACCTTGGTAGTGACTGATAGCTGAAAATTATCTGAGAGTGTGTGTGGAGGGTAGTGTTGTAATTTAGGCCAGTAAAAGTAAAACGATTACTGCATTCACATAAGAGGAGAAGATAATAGGATAAGGATTAGAGGATGACAGAAAAGCTAAATTGTCCTCTTGGGAAGATGACAATCAGAAGATCAGGGAATCCCTTTTAAAAGGGAAAGGAGCTTGGCTATTTAAAACTTTTAAATAGTCAGACATCTCTTAATTTGGGGTAGGGGGAGAAAAATGAATAGTGCCTATCTACTTTATTTAAAAACTGCTGAGATACATGCAAGAATACTTAGCTTTTCACAACCTGGCTCCTTAATTTCAGGAGAATTTGAAATGATACTTTAAAGGGAAGGAACAGTGAGGAAAAAAAAAAAAAAAACTTTGCATATCTAATTTTATTTTATAATTTCATATCCGATAGCTGCAATTTCCATGAAAATCTAAGCTAAGCCATGAAACCAGAGTTCAGCCCCAAGAATCTGAAACAGTCATGCAGAAGATTTATTATCAAATGATAGTTATTCATAATTGCCTGCCATTAGGGGAACTTTCTTAACTTCAAAGCATAAGTTTTGCTTAACCTACCAAGGTAAAGACAAATTCAATCTATTTGCTGGGGCTTGTGGGTAGTTTGTGTGTACATATGTGTGAGTGTATCTTTCTCAAATGGACTTTTTCCCTCTAGGGTAAGTGATGCATTCATGCTAATGTGTAATGCCTTCAGAGTATGGCATGATGGGTTGAAGGAAATCATGAGCAGATTGAGAGGTGTGAGTTCATTTTTACCACTGTGAAATAATTCTTTATATTTTGATATTAGACAGAAGCAGACTGGCATTTAAAAACACATGTCATTACTTAAGATCTAAAGAATGCTTTTTTTTTTTTTTTTTATCACAGAGCTTCAGGGAATGGTCGATTAACCACATTTATCGAGTACCCGGTGTGTGTAGAGTACCATATTCATTGCTATTTCAGGGACACAGGAGAATCAGGTACTCTAGGGATTCTCACTGGTGAGAAACAATATACATTATTGAAAAAGACTAGGAAGTTTTACAGAGCTACCCATGAGGACTATTTACCATATGTAGAACTCAGGGTACATTGAGTACAAGTGGAGCTAAAAGCTAATGAAACTGATTTGCCAAACAATCAGAACTTAAATAAGAGGCAGTGGGATATAGTGAAAAGAGTGCTAGGCAGGAGTTCTTAAGCTGGGGTCCTAAAACACAAATAAAAGATAATAGATCATAGTGAAGAGAATGAGAGGAAGGAGTTCTTAACCTGGGATCCCTAAAATTTTTAAAAAAATATTTTGTTAATTACATACCTATATAATTGGTTTTCTTTGTAATCTATGCATTTTATTTGATGTATTTTGAAAATACAATTCTGAGAAGTGATCAATTTGTTTTATTAGAACTGCCACAAGAACCTGTGGCACACACATAAAAAATTAGTTAGGAACCTCTGATTTAGGGGGAATCTGGGTTCAAATTATACCTCCCATATTTACTTGCCTTATAACCACATGAATTTTGATAATTAAACCAATAAATTCCCAAAAGTATTCATTCAATATCTGTAATGTGTTTGCTAGGTTCTGAAAGTACAAAACCTGTCCTGAAAAGTGCTGATGTTCTAACTAGAAGGAAATAATATTCTCATATGTAAAATTGGAATAATTTTTGTATCAATTCATAAGACTGTTTTAATTTTAAAAAACTTTAGGATATCATTAAATAATGAGCTGTCTCTTTTTCCTTCTTCACCTTCTCTTTCTTCTTTGACTTCTCCTGTTCTTTCTCCTTCTCATTATTTTTGTTATTAAGAATATTAAAGATAGAAGAGATCTTCAAAGCAATTCAGTCCAACAATCATTTTATAGATGATGAAACTGAGATTCACAGAGATTAAATAAGATGCTTAAGCCATCCAGATTTCCATGTGTTGTCCTCTAAAGTAGGTAGCTTGGCAGATCCTACACCTATTTCAGTGATGCTTCCGTTCCTCCAAACATTTTTAGAACAGTCTTCAGAGACAGTTAACTAGCCAAGTGGGAAATGCAGTCTTATTACTTTATGATCATTCTTTGTGTTTGATCCAAATCATTGTGGACCAGCTCAGTTTCACTTCACTCATTACACTTGACTTTTTCTAAAAATCATATGCATCTTCAGATGACAAAATTTATCATTGCTATGGACATTTAAAAGAACAAGTAACAGAGTTTGAAAGAGATACCAAAAGATGTATCCTAAAGTTGATTATAATAATGGAACTATCTTTGGAAATATTGAAATTATTTGAAAATAAATATGTTGCCAGATTAATAGTTTTGATAGGGACAATATTCCTTTGAAAATAAAAATTCAGTTGTTTGTTAAAAAAAAAAAAAAGTCTTACATTGTAATCACACCCCATTTACATGTTCCGCTGAAACTTGACATAGCAGAATAAACAGAGTAATGTTAATCAGGGAAAGGTTTCTGGAGGAGTATAAGAATTGTAGGAGAAAGGGGGGACAATCAAGATAGAACAAAGTTTATGGTTCTATCAGAATAATGGCAACGTCTCACTTTTCTTGTTTATTGCCAATAGAAAAGTTTTCATTTCTGCAGTTCACCTTCCCAACCCCAGAAATCTCAAGCCTCATTCCACCAAACAGATTCTCCATCACAGATAAACAAGTCTTCTTTCCTTTCAAATAACAATTTGTCATCCATGCCTAAATCAATTAATTGACCAATTTCCATGCCCTGTGCTAAGTGTTGGAGTTAGAAAGAGAAAACCAAAATTATCTCTGTCCTTAAGGAACTCACATTCTAATGAGGGAGACTTTATAAACATATCTGTATGGATTTAGACAGAAAGTAGACTCAAGTGTCAAGACCCTCTAGGAAAGTAGCATTTAGGATTTAAAATAAGATTCAGGGTAAAAATAGAAGAAACATTATCAGGTAAGCCAAATATTTGAAGCCTTAAGACATTCTGTTATTTGCTAGTGACATGTCTCTGAAGTATTTCTTATTTAAGCCTATATCCATCCCAGAGAGCCTAAAATATTACTTTACTTCTCTGGGTCTTCATAGCTTCTGACCTTGTTTTTCTGGTTCTGCTTCTTTTTTATGGTTTGGTTTTACCTTAGATTCTAATTTGTCCTTGACTCTGACTCTAATTCCTCGTTCTTTTATTTGCCTTATTATTTTTGGTTTTTAAATTTGGTCCTTTATTAACTCAAGAAGTTTCTGGATTTCAGATCATAAACAATGTAAATTCTGAGACAAGAGCATGCTGTGAGGCAATTAGTTCATAGAGACTGGACCAGAGACCTAATTGGGGCAGAGTTACTGAAAGTTTTCTCAGGTACCAACATCTAGAGAGCCTGCTGTTTTCCCAGGTGATCTTCTAGCCTATTAATCTCATATCCTGAAGTTCTCCACAGCTTTCAGGACACTGATGTAACCACTTCCATGTCTTCATCCAAGTCTTAGTCTGATCACCACCGCTCTCCTCTCATTATCTGTTTTTTTTTTTTTGGTTTTTTTTTTTTTTTTTAACTTATACATCCTTCTAAGGATCCTTTCTCCTCTCTGGGATTCTCCTCTAGGGTTAGAAGGAGCCACTAATGTCCAAAGGGATCAAGCAGGCCATCTACTTTACCAGCAAGAATATACATGCTGAAGATGGCATAATCATCTTGCTGACCCCTGTAGATGTATTTGTTGCAAGTACAAGAATTTCTCTTTATAGCCTTATGTCAGAATCTGGGAATAGCAAAACCTGTTGAAATGGTAAAGAAGAAAGACAACAGTTCAATAATTATGAAGAAGTAGAAGAGAAGTCATTATTAATAATGGGGAAATTGAGAAGAAGACATTAAATCAGTTTTAATATTTATTTTATCTATTGGCATGAAAAGAAATAGAACTGGAATAAGATCATATTTTGAGAATTATATTAATCTTCTTTCCTAAACTTAATTTTATTTTAAAAATAATTTGTGGTTTTAAATTTTATCTCCCTTTTATTTCGAATCTACCCATCCTTCTGGTTTATTGAGTGAATTTTTCTTATAGGAGAGATTTTAAAAAATTGGGAACCATATTAAATTTAATTATCAGGGACAGAGGATAATCCCATCAGATCATCAAGAAAATAACTAGTGAAACAGAAAATAAACATTTAGAAAAATATAATCTTATTCAGAATATTTGTTTGCCTCATGGGTAGAAATCATTCACTCTGTAAGCATACAGGCTGATTTTTCTCATAATGAGCAAATAGCAAGAGATCATGAATCTTTATTTGAGGCCAACTACAGCATCTCCATAGCCTGACTTTTGCTCTGATTTTCGTAATTAAGGCTAAGGAGGAGATACTTCCTGTTTTTTTTTTTTTTAAACTCCATTCTATTTATTGATTGAGGCATCCCTGTCTGATTGCTTTCTCTGAATTTTCTTGGCTTCTACATTCACAAAACTGACTTTTTTAAATGAAGCCTGGGCAAAAGAGTAAAATCTCCATCTTGCAAGGACAGAATGAATGCAGCTGCCAAGGCAGGTCAATCAAGTTATAATGGGCTCTAATTAGCACTCCGCAAGCTGTTAAATTCTTTACCTGCAGCTGAATAGCAGTTAAAAAGGTGTGAAATTTTTTCTTTCCTTTGAAAACATCAGAGAGAATTAAAAAAGCATTTCTAATCTTCTCCTTATTCCTAAAAATTCAGTCAAGTGTACACAATCTAGGAGCATCGATAGGATGGGAATAAAAAGAGTCTGGTTCTAATTTTCTGGGACACAGTACACTTTTTTGGCTTCTCCTCAGTGTTTCTGTCTGTAAAGTGGGGATGGGAACAACACCTACCTCATGGAGATAGCATGGGAAATAATTATTTAATGCTTCCAAAGCTCTTTGAAGATGAAGAAAATGATTCATGTGCTGGGTATCATAATCACCAGTGAATTCAGAACAAGAAATCTCAGCAGAAATAAAAGCTAGTTTCAAAGGGAGGGGAAAATATCCTTGAATCATTCTTTTATGATTCTGACAAACAGACATAAGCTCCAATGAAAATAACAATTTAAAGTGAAACCATGAAGAGATAACTCCTCCCCACCTTTTCATATCCCTCCTCCACATTGATACCGAAGTAGATTGTACAAAGGTGGACACACATCTATTATTGCAATCTGTGGCTTGAAAGGGAATAATAGTTTCTGAGAAGAAGTTAATCTCCTCTTATTCATCAACATGGAAAAAATGAATTTAGGATGCACAGGTGTAAGTGTAATTGTGCATGAAAAATTATTTACAAAAGAAAGCCAAATGATCCACTAATCATATTTGGGTTTGCTAGTCACTTTTCACTTGCTTTGTCTATGCATAAAATTGTAATTACAATCTCAGCAAATTTAAATCATATTGCATTCTATTATTGTCTTCTTGGGTCTATTTCTTCTTGGAAACACCTTCACTTTAAATCCATCAATGATAAATGATTGAGCAGTATGACACTGCTGTATGAGATGAAATAAAAACAGGAAAAGGCCCCTCTTCCCAAGAAACGCATAATCTAATAAAAGCACAAATCTAGCCTAGAAAATCTATGCTTACCAGGGTAGACTGGTTTAAATAGTATTTTTTTTTAAAAACAAAACCATCTGGAGTGGGGAAAATGGACAAAGGAAATCAGAGGATATAGATAAAAAGATAATAGATGACAAGGGAGAACCAAGGAAATCTGAATGCCACATTGCCATCTTCTTGTTTGGGGATGTTTGTTTAATTTTACTAAGTACACTATTGAAGTGATTGAATATTGATATAATTATGGTCAAACTTGCACTCAGCCTCTCAGTTTTTCATATTTGGGACCCACTCACCCCTTTACTCCCATGTTTTGAGTTGCCTAATACCTCCTTAAAAACAAATAAAACAAAATACTTTCAAGGAAGTGTTTAAAACTGACACTAAAATAAAACTGACAGGAAATACTTCTACCTCTAGAATTTTCATTTTGACAGGGATCAACATCTTAAACCAAATAAAGGAATCTTATCTCTCATTTCTATATGAAAGACCATCTTTTGTAAAGAACTAATCATAAAGAAGGTGCTCCTAAACTTTTTCATCTCAGATGACCTTTGAATCCTTGAAAATTATTGAAGAGCCCAAAGAAGTTTTATTTATATGGGATATATATCTACATGTAGGTATATACACAGAAATAAATTTGATATACATATATAATTACAAATATGTATATATGTAGCATACTACATGCAGACATATGATGTTGTGCCACAGTTCCCTAATTGGTCATGTCTCAGTTTCCCTAATTGTTCTGCCTCATTCCCCTTAATTGCAGCCCCCTACCCACTCTGGTTAATGAAGACTGATATAACTCAGGGCTATTTGCTCTAAGGTTATAAATTGTCAGTGTATAAATTCAGAAAGGGGGACTCCAGACTTTTTGTCTGAAGTCTGACACTTTCTTAACTCCTAGTTTGTTGGAATTTATGGCCCTACCCCCCAACCTATCAAAACTAGATTTATGGTTCCTGCTTGGAGATTCCCTGCTCATCAGAGTTTGGACTCCACTCCCTGCCCTTGTTTAGTTACTGTGTATAAATATGTCATTGAGAACTCATATCGGCTGCTGGGTGCTGGCTGGATGCTGGATTCTTGGAGACGATAGTCTCATTCTGCCCTGGGACCAAACCGTGGATCCATTTGGTCCCAGTAAATCTCTCCTTTTCAATAAAAGTATTAAATACTCTCTAATCTCTATCTTGCCTCAGTTTTTCTGATATTACAATGAATGTATGTATGCACACACAAATGTACACACATATATATTATACATATGCACACACATACACATATTAGTCCCTTGACCACACTTTGACAATTAACATCTTGGAGAATTTCAAAAGGCACTGAGAAGTTTAGTAATTTGCCATAACTTGCCTAGGCATTTAGTGTAGAGTGTGACACACAGTAGGCACTTTAGAAATGCCCATTGACTGACTGACGTGAGGAAAGAACAACTTTTTCCTGATCAGAAAGAGCTACTTTTTAAAAATATTTTCCCAGTGATGCTTGATATAGTTGGTACCAGCAGTACAAGTAACATCACAATTGTCAAAGATTCAAAGTTGTAGGTGGCCCAAAGAGTAAAGGACAAATACATTGTAAGTATCAGTATGCTGTTATATATGACCATTGATGATATGACCAATGATTCATGCAGAAAGTTGCATAAAATTCATTAACAAACACACATTTCACCAGAATGTAGAGTAGGCCAGTTATGGAGTAAGAATAAAAGCTATAAAATGAAGAGCCCAAATGTTATACTGGTATCATTTCTGAAATACTAGATGGCCATGAGGAAAACCACCAGCAAATGAAATAATGGAAAACTGGGAGAAAGCTGGAAATGGTAGAAAACAAAGTCTCTTAGAACTGATTTCTAATTCCCATTTAAAACAAGTACTGAGTCCCTATAATCATGACAGACAGAGGAATGTTGAAAGAACCTCCCTCATATCAAAAATAAGAAAAGAAAGAAAAAAACAAGTTGCCAGCCTGTTGCTACTGACATTTCTAATTGTGGCATAACCAACCCAGGTAATACCCCCAAAGCATATGGTGGCTTTTGGAGTTAACCCTCTGGCAGTAGGAAGCCCTTCTCCCAGCACAGGTTGTTGTCTATGAATGAGACCACTCACAAGAATTGAAAGAAAAAAAGGTGGAAGAGGGAGCAAATGTAGAAGACTATGGAGCCCCAAGGGACAAGAGTTATAGGACTTGTATAATTACTGTTATTTGTCTTTTATTTTCAAAGAGGATTGATGACCTCACAGGTGATCTTGACTTGTGCATGAATTAGATTTAAGTGAGGCAGAGTTGCACAAAAATCATTATCTGTAGTCTATTCCTGAGTCATCAATGTCCAGTGGCAGTATAAAATACAAGATGATTGGTGATGGCCCAGGATGCAGTGGTTGACTTTGGCATTTTCAATGTCTAACTAAGCTTTAAGGGCTCCACAGCATCTGTTTCAGTTTCCTTGATTATCATTGGAACAAATATTTCTCACTCACCCATTCCACGGGGGATATTTTTTGAGGTAGATGTTCCCTTAACTTACCAATAAGTTTGAGACCTCTTGGTTACCCTTAACATGTTTAGCCCATCTGCCAAGTTGGTTTACTGGAATCTAGTCACCACATACCCTATAACTTCTTGGAGTCAGAGATAAGAGTTGAATGAATCAGACAGATCCAAAGGAGGATGAGCAGCCCTGAAAAGAATCTATAAGTTCTCATACAACAGGTACTAGTCCTCTGAACACCCCCCACATATATAAATATATAATTATACAAATAGAGTTATATAACACTAATAATAATTATGCAGTTACTTATTAATACATAGGAAGAAAGAGATATAGCTGAAATAGTCAAAGAAAGGTAGAGAAGAGACTCAAGTTTAGATTTTTTGGTATATCCCATCTACCTGTGCTCCTCTTTCATTAAGCCATTTGTGAATATAACTACTTTTCTCCATAACTTCCATAAAAACAGAAGAAAGTCTCAAAAATGGTGAAAATCACAAGTGGAATTGGAAATGATGGAATGTAGACCCAAGTACAGTGGCTTCTTAGAAGCTGAGTGGTTACTCTAACTTCCGAAGGGCCACAAATATCATCCAATACTGGTGATCTTAGAATAAGCTCTAGACAGGAAAGGGAAAAGGAGTAGAACACAATAGCATTGGGCCTCCACAAGGGAAAAGACTAACACAAAAAGAGACCAAATTTAAAGAAGAAATTAGTACGTCCTAGTACATTCCTTATAACATAAGATTCTCTAAAAAAGATGATAAAAAATTGGGAAAACATGCAAAAGGAGAAAGGAAGCTAGCAGAAAAAGAAATAATCTCCAAGAGAATTAGAAAAATCCATGAAGGCTCTACAAAACAAGAAATATATGTAGCTTGAAGATAAGATTAAAAATTGTTTCAGAAGTAAATACTTTCCTGAAAACCATAATTTAAAAATTAAGCCTGGATGCCCAAAAACATATAGGAAAAAAATGTTTAGAAATACTGGCAACAAATGGAAAAAAGAAAAATGAGAAAATCCACAAAACAAAAAAGAAAAACAAAAGCTTATCTCACCAAGAAGCATCATATTCAATTTTTAGGATTATAATATTAAACAGCAAATTATGCAGCAATTAAGGGGAAACTCTTTCATATTAAAAAATGAATTAATAAGAATAGCATAGAATCATTTTTATTTTTACGAAAAAGGATATAGGCAGTAACTAGATAAGGTTAGAAGGCATGAATTGGGTGCCATCTTTATTGCTATAAGAAATATGAGATATTCTTATCAATAAAATGACAACTCAATCAAAGCATTTACTACTGCCTAACTTTAGTTACAATGTAATAGAACCACATAATTAAATTTTTCTTTTCTTTGCCTTACTATGCACATTGGCAAATGTATAAATGTATATATAAGACTCCACAAGTCTTCCTTACTTTATGAAATACAGAGGAAGACAGTTTAACATTGTAGGAAGTCCATCTATTAATCCAAAAAGAAGCATAATGGGGAGAAATATGTTAAAGAACATACATTCTCATTCTAGTTCTATTCCTATAAAATTTGCTTACTTGTAATAAATTCACCCACTGGGCCTAAATTTACTCATCTGTAAAATAATAGGATTAATTATCTTCTCCCAACCACAAACTCTTCAAAATTCTCCTTTTACTGTTAAGGTCATCAGCATTTTCTAATCATCCAATCTATTACCCAATCTATTAGGAAATCCCTTCCATTTGACATTCATAATATTTCTTCTATACATCTCATTTTTTTCTTCTGACATTGTCACTATTCTGTTTCAAGTCCTCATTTGTTCACACCTAGAATTGTACAATAGCCTACTAGTTGTTATTTCTGACACTAGTCCCTCCTTACTACATCCTGACATCTGCACAGCTTTCTATGTGAATTTACTACAATAAACTCCAATACTTCTCTATCACCTCTAGGATCAAATAAAAAAAATTCTCTATTTGACATTCAAAATCTCTTACTACTTCAACTTTTACTTTTCTATTCTTCTTAAACTTTATTAATTCCTACATATTCTTTGATATAGTGATACCAACCCCTTTGCTATTTCTCAAATAAGTCACACCATTTTCTGACTCCAGGCATTTTTGATGAATATTCCCTATATCTAGAATTCTCTCACTCTTTATCACTTCCTTCAAGCTTTTATGACTTCCTTCAATCCTAACTAAAATATTGCCCACTATAAGAAGCTTTTATTGATCCCCCCTTAATATAAAAACTAGTACTCTCTTGATTATCTTGTGTACATCTTGTTTGTATGTTATCTCATTCATTAGGTCGTGAACTCCCTGAGAACAGGAATAGTCCTTTACTTTTCATATCCCCTTCCCTTACCAGAGTGTCCAGCACATAATAAGCACTTAATAACTAATTGATTTCATCATATTTCTAATTTTGACCTCTTTCCACACAGTAAAGCTTGTTTTGAAATGGATTTCATTGGAGATTTTAACAATCATACTTTTAAAACTCCAAATCAATGCGATATAAGGTGATTCCTTATTATGTGAATTCAGGTAGAAAATATTTTAATGAAATATAATGGGAAGTTACAGCAAAAATCTGGTATAACATTAATTGTTCTTGTATGCCAATCACATATTTGCCAGATAAAGAATAAAGAAAAAGGAGAGAAAAAAGAAAATATTTGGATCTACATATATATGTGTATGTGTATATATATATATATATATATATATACACATACACATATATATATAGTTCAGGATGAAACTATAAAACAATTATTAAGTCAATAGATTGTCACTAATATTCCTTGTAAAATATTTAATTTATAAAGTACATTGAAGTCACTGACAGTATTCAAACTGACTTCTTTATGTGAACACCAGCACATACCCCATCACCAGATGTGTTATGTCACTATGCTAGGATATGCTGTTTGATGTTTTACATCACATTCCTTTTTTAATTATTTAAATATCCAATTTAAATTTATTCAATCAACCAATACCCATATACTGCTTTATGCTGCTGTTTATCCACATTACTTTTTTATCTCAATGGAAGATCTCCAATTTTAAGATTTCATGCAAGTACCTGAAATAGGAGGAGGGTGAGCATTGCTATTTTCATTGTTTGGAAAACAAAAATGTATCTCTGATAATTTTTGTCTTTGATTACTGCTTCTTCAAAGGATTGAAAACAGAATGAAAGCCTTTGAAATCTTTAGAGATGAAGAGACATGAGAGTTATTCTGTATGCACTGGATAAACAGATGTCTTAGCCTTTCAAACGAAAACCTGAAAAATATAATCATGAGTTTCATCTGAAACAGAGAACAATCGATTTAAGTATGCTGTGCTTTAGATTTTACTAATGTAAAAATGGGATAAATAGTGTCATTTTATTCCTTTGCTTGTCTAAAGGTTTAGTTCCAATTAACATTCCAGAAAACACATAATTTCTATCACAGAAAGCATGATAAATTTCAGATGCACTGTGTGTGGCATGGTGTTCTTTCTTGATGTCATTTTGGATACAAAGAAATACGATTAGAAGCATATCCATAAATTGCTTGAGAACTTGAGTTCTTAATTGAGAAATTCCAAATTAATAAAACTCAGATTTCATTCACTTAGTCAATGGACCAAATCTTGTAATCAAATTTATACTGAGTCTCCTATTGTCTTCAGTGAAACTTTCTCACATGGATTAATTGTAGAATTAAGTGCAATCCTTCTAACTAGGTAAAACATTAATAGAGTACAGGTTGTGAACTAGAATGGATAAACCATTTTTAGGGGAGGGAGGAATCTTGTCCTTGTTTATTGATTCACAGCAAAAACAAAATTGGACCAAATTATGCAAAGAAACAAATAATCTCCATGTATTATATTTTAATGTTTCTAAAATAGAAGTACTTCACACTTCTAGGATTTAAAGAAGGTCAAAACATAGAGACATTAAATTTTTGGAAATGAAAATGACTTTCTATATAAACAGTACTCATTTTACAAACATAGAAATTTGAGACATGGAAGGATTAAGTATCACACAGTTGGACACATTGTTGGCAGTAGAGTTGATCTAAAATTAAGTTCTCCTGGCTGACCATCCAGAGTACCCTGCATAAAACTGAACTGTATTGTATTTATTTACCCAAATCTTTGGCTACAATATGAACTCATATGAAATTACTTCTGGTTAATTTTGAATTTTTAGGACTCATTGATGAATGAAAATTAATATAGGAATACTTTATAACGTAGCCTTCAGCTCAAGTATTTTCTAAAAAGATGCTCTGGTTTAATGCTGTCAACTAAATCATTAACAATAAAATGTTCATATGACTTTAAAACTTTTTTTTCTATTACTAGTAAAGAATTCAAGAAAACTACTGAATAGATTATCCCTTTCAATAATTTATGCAATAGTTGCTCAAATGACTAATTTCAAAATTTGAAAAGTATTTTAAAAGAGATATAATTAGTAAAGCCACTTTCAACATGGCTAGTTCTCTTCTAATATTTGCAAAACTGGGTCAATAATACCATTCCACAGTACTTATAGCAAGATATTTTCAACTCTTTTCCTTCTCTTTTTAGATGCAAGTAGAAATAGTTTTTACTATTTCAGTTTGCCTTCCCAGCATAATGCCTGACACAAAGAAGGATAATAATGCTTATTGACTGGCTGATTTCATATATATGATCAATCTCCAAAGCTCAATGATTATTCCACAGAAATTTGTCAGAATCAATCCTTTTTTCATATGTACAGCCAAAATCCTAGTTTAGTAGTCTCAACCCAACATTATTGGATTTCCCTGTCTCTGATCTCTATCTCCAGTCTAATAATAGACTGCATAACAGTCTGTATGCATAACATACCCCCTATCCAAAAAATCTTCCTAAGCAACCACCCTAATAATAAAAGATTTGCCAAAGGTCCTACCAACATAACTTTATGGTTTCTGTAATTTCATATCAACCTCTTTTCTTTTCCTAGAAGTCTCTCCATCAATTGATTTCATCTGATTTTTCCATTTTCTTTCATAATTTACTTCATAACATGCTCATTCTTCCTTAATCAATTTTCTTGCTTCCTACCATGGGGCACTTTAATATCTCTCTATTTATTTTCTTTAAGTACCTACCTTTTCTGCTTCCACATACATAGACATTAAAACTTTCCTTGTTTACTAGACCCTTGCACTGATCTTTACTATATCTAAGTATATGATGCTAAGGAAAGTTGAATTTGGAATAAGAAGGGCTAAGGAAAGAGAGTTGAATTTGGAGTCAGAAGATGAATTTAAATCCAAGTTTCCTTTTTAAATTATTATCCATCTGGGTCTGGGTGTCAGTGTCCTCCTCTATCAAGTCAAATGTCAGTATAAATGACACTTAAGGTACTTTCTGGCTCCTAAATTATGATTCTAAGATATCTATTCCAACCTTTATCTGAACCCAGAATCCCCTTTACTGCACAAGTGGCCATCTATTCTTTGCTTAAATAATTTCAAGGGTATGGAAACTTTTATCGTTTTAGACAGCTTATTACCTTGCTATGCCAGAGGAGCTGATATAGTTCAACAACACTATGAGCTATGCATACAGGGTTACTCAAAATGTTCAAGTCCTTGTGGAGGATTTTGAAAAAAAAGGTGATCAAGAAGAAAAAAAATAACAAACCTTTTCAAAGAAAACCCCTTGAATAGCATTAAAATGATAAAAGCTATCACACTGGAAGATGGGCTCCTTAAATCAGAAAGTATCCAACACAGTACTGGGGAAAAGCAGAGAACAACTACAATTAGTTTCATTACTAATGAAACAGTTGGACCAAAGCCTACAGGAAGTTCACCTGCAGATGTGTCTGGTAACAAAAAGAAAGTCCAATGCTGTAAAGATGAATATTTTGTAAGATTCTAGAATGGAAGATCTATAAAGCAATGTGAGTTAAATATGATCAAATAGAAAATGAAAAGATTAAAAATCAACATCTTGGGGGTCATTGACCTTAAATGGATGAATTTAATTCAGGCAATTTTTATATCTACTACTGTGGGCGAGAATTCTTTAGAAGAAATAGAACAGTCTTCATAGTCAATGAAAGGGTGAAAAGAGCAATATTGTAGTACAATTTCAAAAATGACAGAATAATATCTTTTCAAATCCTAGCCAAACAATTCAATATCACAATAATACAAGTCCATGCTTTAACCACGAATGCAGAAGAGGTCAAATTTGCTTAGTTCTATGAATACCTATTTACATTTTCTAGAAATAAGACCTACCCCCCCCCCCAATCACATTCATTTTATGGGATTGGAATAATGAAGAGAATCAAAAAATAATTGTAATGATAGGCAAGTTTGACTTTGGAATACAAAGTGGAGTAGTGCAGAAACGTAGAGAGTTTTGTCAGGCTAGCTCAGTGGTCATAGAAAACACTTTTTCAACAATCCAAAAGGTGACTCTATATGGATATCAACAAATGGTCAATATAGATATTATGCTGATTATATACTTTGCCAGTCAAAAGTGGAGAAGCTCTATATAATGAATCGAAATAAGACTTGGAGATGACTGTGACTCAGATCATGAATATATGGATAGAGCACACTTTATTATTATTATTTTTTAACTGAATTCTCCCAAATACTTCTGTTATTCTAGTTGGCATTTTGTCAGCATTCTCCCTCTGATGTTCACTTAATTGCTATTGAAGTGTATAAGGCAGTACTTTAATTGATTAAATGAATTAAAAATGAAACATTTTTTTTCCTAATTGGTATATTTTCCTCTTCACAACCTCCACTGTTATTTCTAACTGCTGTTAATGAACATGAATCTTGCATCACCTTCCTCACTTATAATCTGCTGTTTCTTGCTTCTTATTTTCTCAACATTTACATAATCTTAAAAATGCTCTATACCTTAAATCAGAGTGACATTTTCAAATACAGGCAATTCATATGTCAGATACCTTATTATGTTTATTGTATTTGTCCTACAACAATTCAATTCAACAAGCATTTCTTAAGCATTACTCTGTTTAAGGAATTATACAAGAGAGAAAAAAAACCAATAAACAATAGGGCCCACCCTCAAGATTGTGACAACCCATTAAGAAATGCAATGAATACATAGAAGAATGGATGCAAGATAATTTGAAGAAAGGTGGAGCACTAACAACATACAGATCCTCATACAGAGTTGGGGATAGGAAAGACTTCATTTCTTACAATATAGAATCTGAGCTAAGCCTTAAACTGAGGATCCAAAATGGAGGTTGGGGGTGGGAAGACATTTCCAGGATTGTAAAAGAACTTGTGCAAACATGTATAGATAGGAATGGAAATTCCAATTTCAGGGATCAAAAAAAAAGGATCATTTTGTCAGGATTATATTATGTATGAAGGAAGGAAGTAACCTGGAAAGTTGTTTAGGGTCAGACTGTAGCTTTGTCTACCAGACGGTGGAATTAGTAGTTCATTCTAGAAGCAAAAACAATATAGAGGTTTAGCACATGAAAAGGGCTCAAAATTCATATATTGGTTGATAGATTTTTGTCATTGATACATTAGATATTATGTACCTATGTATCTATTCATTTTAATAACCCTTGTTACTCTTGAGATTACTCATAAAACTAGAATGTTATATATGGGGCAAGCATAGTTGATTCAGATTATTTGGCTTGCCAGCAGAAAAATGGGTGGCAATAGTGTGATTTATCTCTAAAATGCTTATAGAATATTGATTTACTGTTAGTTCAGTTATTCCTAACACAAGAGCAGTTTCAAAAGATTCTCTGTTCATGTTCATTGCAAATTACCTTCTGAGGGTTGGGGTGCTTATCCTTATTATCTAAACCCTGTGAGTCTGCAAACTCTGTGCGGAAGTTTGGCAAGAAAAAAAAAACAGTCTTTTGAGGTTTCCAGCATTTCCTCTTGCAAGTTATGACAGAAATATTCTCATTACAGCCTTATATGCAGCAGTGCCAGCCAGAATTTGGATCAAGGAGGGTTAAAAAAAATAAACACATGTGTGAATTGGCTGACTCCTTAAACAAAGATCTAGAGATGTTTCCAGTTAGGAGTGTTAAAAGCTTCAGGGTCTTTGGATGCTGTTTTGGTCATTTTGAGTAGATCATGTGCTCCTTTTTCATTTAGCCACATCTATCTTTTACTCAACCTTAGCTACTTTAATGACTTGTGAACTGCTGTACCCTTGAGCCTTACAAATATTATTACCTCCAACCTTTGAATGATTTTGACCTAATGACAAAAAAAAAGGAACTTCTCATTCTTAAGTGCTTATCTTTCTTCTGTCTAGTAAGGAGGGGATAAGCTCAGACATTGTATATGTGTTTACAAAGAAGCAATCTTTAGTTTTCATGTAGAGAGGAATGGTACCAAATAACTCTGCATATAAATTCCTATTTATCGAAAATGTAACTATTATAGCAACATAAAAATCAATGTTTGTCCAATTATTTTCTGCAGGCAGTATAGCACATTGTAGTATAGTTTCTCATTAGATTAAATCAAAACTGTTCTTAAATACCATTTTACCAGCTGTTACTGGATAAAGGGCGATCAGAACAGTTTGTAGTTGCAAATATGTAGCTTTTTGGCACACAGCCGTGCCAACATTGCTACAGCTGTGTATATTGTTTATAAAAAGCAAATGCCCTTAGTGGTTATTCTTAAGTTTTATTGAAATAGATTTTTCCAAAACATTTCCTTATCTTTCTTCAGAAAATTTTGCTGCAGGCAAGATAAATCAATCTATTAAAAAGCATTTATTAAGCACCTACTATGTGCCAGGCCCTGTACTAAGCATCAAGGATCAACATACAGAAGATGAAAGAATCTGTATTCTCAAGGATTTTACTCCTATCAGAAGAGACATCATGTAGATATATAAATATATAGAAAAATATAAAATTGGTGAATAAAAGATAAATGTATTCAAATATGAGGTGACTGGGGAGGGAGGGCACTAAACAACTGGAGGAATTCAAAAGACTTTGTATAGATGTGAGTTCTTGAGTTGATTCATGAATAAAGTAAGGGGTTCTATGAATTAGAGGAGAAAAGAAAGTGCACTCTAAAAATGGGGAATTAGTAAAGTAAAGACAGAGATAGAATGCAGAATGCAATGTGTGAGAAAGAGAGAATTTAGCTGAGTCACAGAGAAGAGGAAACAGACTGAAAAACCTATGTTGGAGCCAAAGCCCCTGAGTCTTAAAAGCCACACAAAAGTATTGAAATTTTATTTCAGAAGTAAAATAATTAAATCACAGTAATTTCCATTTTATAAAATAGATCTATATGCCCAATATCTATATTATATTCATAAAGTATATGTACAATTTAATTGCAAAAAAAACATATTTACACAAAGCAATGCAGCTAAAATTTCAATAGAAATTGAAAAAAATTACTGATTCTAATTTACAAAATTAAAGACCTGAAATTAAAGGTAAGGGAATCCACATAAATGCCTACAATATGCTTGGAACTATCACAAAATATAATGCAATGATATTACAGAGTCAGAATAACATTGGTTATGGGTTGAGCATATCTATTTACTATCCTGCTGGATTTTTTTTTTAATAAAGGCACATATTTCAAATGGCTGGACACAGTAGTTAATGATATCTCAATCATGGCTAGAATAAGCCATGAATAAATATTTCTAATTTTTGGCAGGTTCTACCATTCTAGAAAGATTTCAATCAGGGCCCTAGATTAGATTGTTTTTGAGGAACAACCTAGTTATAACTCAAGAAGAACATCATAATTGACTGACCACCTGAAGATATACATATATATATATATATAGCATGTAGATATAGACATAATATATAATATACATTACTATGACAGCCCTCAAAATACAAAATAATCTTCAGCCCTATGTAATCTGCTTTTGGTTTTGTAGTGAAGGTAAGAGAATAGTGGTAAGATGTTAAGACTCAGTGTTTAGGGTATTGATACATTTTAGTCTGACCGTTTATACTTTAAATGGGAAATTGAGTCCAATTTGCATTTATGTTAGGACATAGACAAAAGTTGCACAAAATTAGCAAGTATAAATGGGTTATTATCAGCATCATTGGAGGGAATGAATAGGAGAGAACTCTCAAATCAATCAGATTATACTCCATTTGAGTATTTGAGAATAACTGAAGTTGGAGAGAACATATGGAAACTAATTATTAAACTTCTCTCTACAAAGAGGGACTTATTAGTTTTAACCATAATGGGTAAAGACTTGCCAGTAAATATACTCAATTATCTGGTTAAGTTTAAAAAAAATATTCTGTGCCCACAGATGGTTCTGGGCCTGGATCAATTTATTTATAATGAAGGAATATCTAACCTTTGTTAGGAATCTTCTCAGGAGAGGACCTGTTACGTCAGAGAAATAGAAAAGAGAAATCTGTACTTATCATATGACCAAATAACTAAAGCCTTGACAAGCAACTGAGGTAGAAAAAAGTGGCCAATGTACCAGAGAGCATTAAAGTGCAACTTTTTATACTTGTAGATGATGTGAAGCCTGCAAATCCTGAAATCACATGCAGGACTATTCACAAATGGATGAGATGTGATTTGTTGTTTGCCAACATGATTTAGTAAGTATATGTTAAATTTCTCACTACCATCTTTCTACAAAAAGAAGAGAAACCCTCTGACTTTGTGATACAGGTAGATAGTTTACTTCAGAGGTTGGTAGTTAGAGGAAAAATACATCTAAGGAAGTAAACATAGGCCCAATCTCAGACTGTTACAAACAGCAAATATCTACAATATCAAAAGAAGTTAATGGCCCTACCAGTTATTACTAAGGGAGTTTGAAAAAAAGGTAGACTATAGGCAGTTTGGTAGAAAAAAAAAACTGAACCAAGAATAGAATTTGTCTACAGAGAACATGATGTAAAATCCAACTCTGGCTAGCTCCACAAAATATCTTTTCATGTATGGACCACAGAAGTAAAACAAGATCTAATTCCCAAGATCAAAGACAGGAGGTTATAGGAAGCAAAGAAATGGAATTCTGAACACTACTCTTCTTCTATGAAAAGTTAAAGATCAAGGGTCCAGAGAGCAAATAATACATAAAGACCATCAGCTTAGTGCAGAAGTACATTTTGCTATAGTTGGGGTAAGAACAATGAAAAGTTCTAGGTACCCCTATGGGAAACAAACAAACAAACTTCTGGGATATTACAAGTGTTATCTGGGACTAGATTCAAAACTCAAAAGAGGTTGTAACTGGAGAGCCACTACCTTGCAATGACACCTTTTTCAACTTTCAAAGTTTTAAATACACATTAAGATTTTGATACATTCTCAAAGAAACAGTTTTCTTAACTCCCTGGTGTCTGGATCCCCTTTGGGGTGGGGGCTTGCCAGGATCCAAGAAGCTCCACAATTGTTACTTCTGAATCATGTGGAATTCAGACAAAGCTTTTGCAAATCACAAGAGCCAGAGACAATATGTGTCAATGATTAAGCAAATACCTACATTGAAGAAAAGGCAATCCCTGCCTATTGCCAACAAGGGAAAGTCTGAGTTAGGAGAAGAAATGCAAAGTGAATTGCCAAGCCAAATTATTATCAAGTTGTCAGTGTGCCAATATCTAAGGAGATAAAGGAATAAGAAACTGGTAAAGATATTTAAGCCTGGAAGCTTTTACTAGAGTGGGAGACTGAAATGAAAAAAAGTACAGGGAGTTGACCATTTGCATGACTTAATTTGATACTTCAAGATGTAAGTGGTTTTTTATTATGGCTACTTATATCCCTTGGTTCTACCCTTTGCTCAAATATCAACAGAATCATAGTTGAGGCCCAGAAAGTGTTCTCCTCATCCTCACACCTAATAAATCTTTAGTTTAAGCAGACTGCCCTTTTAGATTATGTCTCCTTTTCCTCTAATCCTCGGAGTAGGAATCTGTTTATTAGTTTGTTCCACCCACATTTTGTATACAGATTACGAAATTTTGATTCAAAGCCCCAGTCATCCTTTCTAGATATCTGTTCTTCTGAGAGAAATACACACACACACACACACACACACACACACACACACACAACTTCCTCTTCTAATAAGGGTAGGGTCTTGTACCACAGATAACAGCAAGGGATATAAGAAAATGGATTGCAAAGAAATTAGGGTTAGGGCAAGTTTAATTTTTAAACATTAATTTAGTATAGCTATTGAAAATTATGATAGTTTTGCTTAAATAACCAAGTTATTTTATACACTCCCTTAAACAACTATGCTTTGACATGCCCTATAGACATAATCATAAGAAAAGAATATATTGTCTGTATCAACATGTCGAATTTTTTGAAACTGTGAAATAAAATTCAAAGAATCAGATACAAACATCACCTTCAGTTTAAAAGAAATTTTTAGACAAAATTTTGTTGAGATTAGACTAATTACCTGGCTCTATGCTGTGATTATTTAATCATTCAACAAACATTTATTAACCACTTGCTACCTTTACTTTATTATACTAGCTCTTGCAGATGAATACAAAGATGAATCACAAAATCTTTGGAAGTAAAAGGACCTCAGAAGTTGTCTGGTGCAATTATTATCCAAAATATGAATTATTTTTACAACATCCTAAATAAATTGGCTATCCAGTCTATAACATACAGCTCCAGTGACTGGGAAGCTTTTATCTTGCAATGAAATTTCCTTTATTTTTGATCAATTCTAATTCTGAGAAATATTCTTTTTGTATCTACCCTACAAATTCTATTATTTCTATTTGTTGGTATTTGTTTTACCTTTCAAGGTCAAGTTATCTAAAAATGTTAGGGTTTTTTTTATAAAATATTTATTTATTATTTCATAAAATATTAGTCTTTTGTGCTACAGGCTTGACAGTAAAAGTTCCTCTAATGTAGGGATTTTTCATCTTTTTTGGTGTGCCCTAGATTTTTTCTGGAATTCTAGTGAAGCTTGTGTAGCTTTTCTCAGAATAATGCTTTTAAATAATTGAAGAAAATACAGAATTTCAGCTAGAGATTAGTGAAAATAAAGATGCCATTTTTCCCATTAATATTCAAAAACTCCCTGAAATATATCCATAGATTCTTGTAGATTACTCTCCCTTGTCTCTTTCTCTCTTTATTCTAATAGATCCTCCCATGGAATGGTTAAATTCATCTAAAAGAAAACCAAAAAAAAGTAAGCATTTTCTGTATACAAGTTATTTGCTGATTGCTCAGGGAGCTAGTGATTTTAAAAGAAATTGACCATTCTTTGACCAACCATTTATGTTATATGCCATGTATGATACACTATGATAAAAATAATATGTAAATAGTATATAAAAGGTAAGATCTTTTCTAATTAGACTTACAGAATAGGTAGCATTTGAACTAAGTTTTAAAAGCTTAGAATAAAGTGAGATGTGAAAAAAGTAAAGTAAAGTAATCTAGGCTCTGTGCCTCATTACAAACTAAAACAGTGGGAGAGATGCTCGATAAAATCATAAAAACAGCAGATTATAAAAAAGGAAATAATTTTTTATGAGTAATGTTTACAGCAAGGAAAAGAAAGATTATTTCAAAAAACCTGGTGCTGATGATACTTTCTTCACATAAGACCCATGCTATACTGGCTTGGATTTCAGAGCTACATATATTACTACTATAATGTTAGGCACTGGATCTAGGAGTTCAAATCCTTTGTCACAAACCCTCACATTTTCAATAGATTTAGAAAAAAGGTGATCAGTGCTAAGGAAGGAAAAAACAAAACAAAACAAAAAATTATAGGGTATGTTAAAAGTGCTTTGTCACTCCATTCCTTTATGATTCTTCACTCTAATGCTATCTACTGTGCTCTCTGGAATACTTGCTCCCTAGATAACTGACTTTCATTTTTAATATTTTCCTTTCCCATACTTTTTATCTTCTGAAGGCAGATAGGTGACAAAGTGCATAGAGTGCTAGACTCTAGACAGGAAGACCTGAGTTTAGAACTGGCTCTAAATCTTTACTAGCCATGTGATCCTGGTCTAGTCATTTAAATCTCTGACACACTTTTCTCATCTGTAAAACAAGAATATAATCACAATTTGCCTCACATGTTTGTTATAAAGATCTAATAAAATTGTAAAATGCCTGGCACAAAGTACACACACACACACACACACACACACACACACACACAGAGTAAGCAATATATAAATGTTAGTTATAATCATAAACTTAATAACACTAATAAACTTGTTATTATCTGACGTTCTCCTGATAACAAAGCCTCTAGAATTGATTGTATTTTCACTCATTTCCCTTGAATTTCTGGTCAGGATGGAAGAGCTTGCCCATTGATACTTTCAGGCTTTTTCTTTATTATCATTTAGTAGCCTCTCCTCCTTTGGGGTTTACTCAGTCCATACTTATTACTCAGTCAAGATTGTGGTTGCTTTTATTTACTAATCTTCAGGACACTTTTGCTCTTCTTTTAACTAATTTAGTGTTGATTCATAGTTTTTCTTTCATTCCCAAACCCTGACTTCATGCTAAGGGTATTCCTTCTATATAAACATACACAATATACATAGTGGTACTCTCCCAAATATATTAATGTCCCAGTTCTTTAAATTACTCATTTCCAATGAGCTCCTTCTTTATCCCATTTCAACTACACACAAAGATAATTTAGATTCTAATTGCATCACTCAACTGAAACTATTATATTCAAAGTTACAAGACTCCTTAATTGCCAAGTCCAATAGACTTTTCTCTGTCCTTATTCTTTTTGATTTTCTAGATTTTGACACTCTTAATCATTTTCTTCTTTTTGATATTCTCTTCTTTCTAGATTTTCATGACACTACTCTTTCCTGAATCTCCACCTATTTTTCTGACTCTTCTGTCTCATTCTCCTTTGTCGGATTTTTGTCCAGTTTATGCCTGAATTTAGGGGATGTTTCAGAGAGTTTTCTCCTGAGTCCTCTTCTTTTCTCCTTCGATACTATTTCATCTAACTCACCTATTGCCATGGATTCGATTATCATCTGCATGGATATGATTCTTGTATGTTATCATTCAATTCTAACCTTTCATCTAATCTGCAGATAGCATCTCCAATTACCTATTTGACATCTTGTATTAAATGTTCCATTGATATCTTAAATGTAACATGCCCCCAATTGAATTCATTGTCTCTCTTTCAAACTCTCCTCTCTTCTGAACTACTACTATCAAACATACCACCATCATTTCATACATCTAGCTTTGAAATGTATGTCATTTTCAACACAGCCTCTCTCAACATCCACCCCAAATTACATCCTATTACTTTTTTTCCCACTATATCTCTTAAAAATGTCTCCTTCTTCTCTGACACTCCTACTGTTCTGGCATAGTTCCTCATTACCTCCCCTCTGGACTATTTCTAATAGCCTTCTGGTTTGTCTTCTCACTTCCCTACATTTCATCTCTCCACTCCAGTTCATCCTCCACTCTGTTGTCAAATTGCTCATCATAATCATTCTGACCATCTTAGCTCATCTAAGCTCCACTGATGTCTTGTTACCTCCAGGATAAAATATAAAATATTTTTTATCAAAGCCCTTCAAAACCTGTCCCACTTTTATTTTTCTTGTCTTCTTATGCCAATATCACTCCTCTTTTAATCTGATCAAGTGCCACTGATCCCTTTATTGTTCCCCTCACTAGACACACCATCTCCACAAACTGGGCATCCCAGAATCTTCTTTTTTCTCATTTTTTCCTTCTAGCTTCCCTGGCTTCTTTAAGTCCCAGCTAAAATCTGAATTTCACAAGAAGCCTTTTCTCCCCTTTGTCCTTTATGTAGCTCCCCACTACCACCTCCATACTGGTCCATAGTTATTTGCATTTTCTCTCTCCTGTTAGTTATACTGAATCCATTGAAAACAGAGACTATCTTTTGCCTTTCTTTTGTTCCCAGTCTTAATGGAGTGCCTCAATAAATGCTTTCTGAGCTTAGCACAATGTTAGTCTATAGGAGATGCTTAATACATTTTGGGCTGACTGAGAAAAGTTTCATTTGATAAGTCTTTTCACTTCAGTAGTTCCTTCATTAGACTCTTCTTGACCTCTTCCAAAATAGAAGCCCATGAATATGGTTAGTCCCAAGAATTATCCTAAGGACAAGGAAAAATTGGTGGCTGTGGAGGAGGGAGGAATTCAGAAACATTCAGTTTTACTAAATTAAATCATAGTAATAACAATAGTGCCATATGGAAGGATGAATGAAATGATGTTCATTCTTGTTGTTTGTCCTTTATTTGCAAAGAGGACTAATGGTGTCATGAGGTGATATCTTGACTTATATTAACTTTTGGTAGCTGGGAGAGCTCCATCCTTCCATCAATCCCCAAATGTAACTATCCTTACGAATTAATAAGGCTAGCATCCATGGGTTGGTGTTTGTGAAATATGGAGAATATACAATGAGAATGTGGTTATTCTGCATTTCCCCATGCTACTGATCCAGATAATCACCTCCTCATCTCTGAACAAAAATCAAGAATAATCAAAGAAATACATTTAAAAACAATAGACATTAGAACTAAAATTATAGCTCCCAAGGAAGAAATCATATCTAACAAAAGACTTCAGGAATTAAAAAACAAAAACAAAAACAAACAATCCCCCACCACCACCACCAAAAACAACAACATACTCCACCCCCAAGAGTGAATTTTCTAGGAAAAGAGAACAATGGAATTAGAATGTTAAAGTTCTGAGGCAGAAGATAAATCAATTGAACAAAACAAAAAGCAAGTTCTTAAGGCCTAAAATACAAAACAAACAGCAAGTTCTTAAGGCCCTAAAATACCTCTATAAATGAATAGTAGTGAACTTTAAGATGGGATGTGAAGAAATGGTATAATTGTTAGAAAGTAATGATTCAAATTGTTCCTCAATGAATATTTTCATTTGGAAGTAGGAAGAGAAATATACATTCTTATTCACTGAAAACTTGCATCTGTATAATATATCAACATGTATAATGTATTTTACATGCATAAAATATGCATATATTCTCCACCAAATGAAAGAGCACTGAATTTTTTAAAGCTATGAAAAATCTAGAAAGGCATGATTAGTAATATATTGAAGCATCTAATACTCTTCTCTCAGAGGTGGATATGTATAACATATTAAAAGAAAAAAAGACAGAACCAGACAGAAAATGACAGATTCCAAAAAGAGATATTAGAAATTGTGAGAGTAACACTGTCTTGGTTATATCAAATCTTAGAACATTGAGGAACTTTCTCAAAAAGTTCTGTAAAAAGTTTTTGCTTGTCTATTTATGTGGGGAGAAAAACCAGTCAATATGTCTTTTGCCCACATTTTGACATGCAATTGGAGGACCAAATTATAGAACATATCTATCAGTATGCATATCTGCTGCAGACAATGTGAATGGACTGTTTATAAGAAAAAACAAATAAAAGGCATACAGCATGCATAGAAACTTATGGATGAGTTGTAATCTGAAAATCAAAATTACTAAACATTTAAATCAATTAGTGCATGAGTCATTTGAATACACATATTTCTCAGCATCTCATTGTAACTTAATAAAATAATCATTATTAGCATAAAAAGGAGACACCAATCTAGAAAGTCAGAAATAATAAGTGTATTTCTCATGAATCATAATTTAATGAAATAGTAACTAACAAAGGAAATATAAATAAAAAGGCACTGTTCTAAATGAAAACTAAGTAACATTATCTTGAATAATCAGTGCAGAGAACAAATCAGGCAAGCAATAAATATGTTAAAAAGAATGATAACATGCTACCAAAATACAAGGATTTATGGAATATAGTACTCCTTAATGGAAAAAAAATTATATTCCAGAAATATTAACAAAATAGAAAAGGAGGTCAATAAAGTGAGTATCATCTTTTTTTTTAAATCTAGGAAACAAACCACTCATTTAAAAAATTTTAATAGCTTTTTATTTACAAATTATATGCATGGGTAATTTTACAGCATTGACAATTGCCAACCTTTTGTTCCAATTTTTCCCCTCCTTCCCCATACCCTCTCCCCTAGATGGCAGGATGACCAATACATGTTAAATATATTAAAGTATAAATTAAATACAAAATAAGTATACATGTCCAAACTGTTATTTTGCTATACAAAAAGAATTGGACTCTGAAATATTGTACAATTAACCTGTGAAGAAAATCAAAAAATGCAGGCGGGCAAAAATATAGGGATTGGGAATTCAATGTAATGGTTCTTAGTCATCTCCCAGAGTTCTTTCGCTGGGTGTAGCTGGTTCAGTTCATTACTGCTCCATTAGAACTGATTTGGTTCATCTCATTGATGAAGATACCCAGGTCCATCAGAATTGGTCATCATATAGTATTGTTATTGAAGTATATCCTGGTCCTGCTCATTTCACTCAGCATCAGTTCATATAAGTCTCTCCAGGCCTTTCTGAAATCATCTTGTTGGTCATTTCTTACCGAACAATAATATTCCATAATATTCATATACCACAATTTATTCAGCCATTTTCCAATTGATGGGCATCTAGTTTCTAGTTTCTGGACACTACAAAGAGGGCCGCCACAAACATTCTTGAACATACAGGTCCCTTTCCCTTCTTTATGATCTCTTTTGGATATAAGCCCAGTAGTTAACACTACTGGATCAAAGGGTATGCACAGTTTGATAACTTTTTGAGCATAGTTCCAAACTGCTCTCCAGAATGGTTGGATTTGTTCACAACTCCACCAATAATGCATCAATGTCCCTGTTTTCCCACATCCCCTCCAACATTCCGCATTATCTTTCCCTGTCATACTAGCCAGTCTGACAGGTGTGTAGTGGTATCTTAGAGTTGTCTTAATTTGCATTTCTCTGATTAATAATAACTTGGAGCATCTTTTCATATGGCTAGAAATAGTTTCAATTTCTTCATCTGAGAATTGTCTGTTCATAACCTTTGACCATTTATCAATTGGAGAATGGCTTGATTTCTTATAAATTAGAGTCAATTCTCTATATATTTTGGAAATGAGGCCTTTATCAGAACCTTTGACTGTAAAAATGTTTTCCCAGTTTATTGCTTCCCTTCTAATCTTATCTGCATTTGTTTTGTTTGTCCAAAAACTTTTCAATTTGATACAATCAAAATTTTCTATTTTGTGATCAGTAATGATCTCTAGTTCTTCTTTGGTCATAAATTCCTTCCTCTTCCACAGGTCTGAGAGATAAACTATCCCGTGTTCCTCTAATTTATTTATAATCTCATTCTTTATGCCTAGGTCATTAACCCATTTGGACCTTATCTTGGTATACGGTGTTAAGTGTGGGTCAATGCCCAGTTTCTGCCATACTAGTTTCCAATTTTCCCAGCAATTTTTGTGAAACAGTGATCACTCATGTTTTTAATATAAGTACAAAAATTTTCTAAATTAAAAAAAAAAAAGGTTGTAGAAGTGATAACCACAATTAAAAGCTGGTTTTTAAAGGATTAACAAAATAAACAGATCACTAGGTAATGTTTTAAAAAGAAAAAGAAAAAAATCAAATAACTAAAAGAAACCATGAAACAGATAATTTGATTTTAAAAAGAAAGTAAATAAAAAAGATTACCAGAAATTATGTTAGGCAATTATATAATAGAAAAGCTGAAAATAAATATCATTTATTATCTTCTACACAAATTAACAAAATAAGAAATAGAGAATTTAGGAGAATATAGTGATAATAGCATATATTTTGAACTTAAAGGAATGTCAGAGGCTATTTAGTCTAATTTCTTTATTCAACAGAGGAGGAAACAATAGCTTATAAACAACATTTGTGGGATTTGAATCCAATATTTTTAACTCTAAATACAATATTCTTTCTATTGTTGAACAATGAGAACATATAAAAATGTATTAAGCCTTAAGACCAAAAAAAAAAAAGAAAAGAAAAGAAAAAAATAACAACAATTTGGTCCAGATGGTAAGTGAATGTTATCAAAAGTTTAAAAAACAATTAATACACCTTCCATAAAAGTTTTCCTAAAACCATAAAGAAGACACTCCACCAAACTTCTTTTATGTGTCACATAAATCTCTATTATCCAAATCAGGGAAATATGGAACAGACAAAAATCATACACTAGTCCCATTGATTTTGCAAGGACACTATAGCTATATGTCCAAAAATGATACAAATGATAAAATTTGATTGCTACTAGGGATACAAGGATAGTTCAGAATTAGGAAAGCAATTGGGATAATGGATTATAAAAACAAGAAAAATATATCTTAATACAAATATATTAAAAAAACTTCTTACACAATATAGTAATTGCTTATGTTCAAACCTTAAAAATCCTATTCATGGAAAAGTCTTTTTAAAATGACTAATGCATTGATCAAGAGCTAATATTATTTGCAAATACTTTCACAATACAAACAGTGGAGAAATAAGAATACCTCTAATACCTCTAACTTCACCAACATTTAAAATAGTTGTTAGTAATATTAGCCATAGAAATAAAATAAGGACATTAAAATTAAAACCATCAACAAAGAAGATGCAAAATTATCCTTATTTGCCAGTAACATAAGGATAGAAAACCTCTGAAGAGAGTTGAAGCAATAAATCCAAACATACTTTTAGTAAAATAGCAGGGAACAAAATAAATCTACAAAATTATCAGAATTTCTATAGAGTTACCACAAAAAAACAGAGAAATTCTACTCAAAGTCATTGCAAAGTATATTAAATATATGAGAGTTGGTTACACACACACACACTTTGGACATATATAAATACGTATGAAATTCCCTTTTCAGAAATAAAAGAAAACTTAAAACAACTGGCCACTATAATTAAAAATCATTTATAAATGCATATACACATCTGTGATATACGTACGCATGTATATGTCTGAATATAACTGTATGGGTGTGTGTGGATGTGTATTTTCTACCTATAGGTTCAGACTTGTGATTTCATTGTTGTTAAGAGATAGTGAACTTCCAGTAAAAAAAAAAAATTGTTAGAAATTAGCAGTGAATAATTTTAGAAAGTTGGTAGGGGCAATAATTAGTTAAGTGGTCATATAACACTTACTCAGCTATTATATGTTAGAAGTAAGATTTAAACCTAGATCTTCCTGATCTAGGGTCAACAACATATCTACTATTTCATACTACTCCTTCTTATTAAATTTAATTTATAAATTTAGTGTGTATTAATAGAAGTACTATGGATCATTTATTGAATAAGTAAAAAATAAAATTGGAGAAAGTAAAAATATAGAATCTTAAATAGACAAGGATGTAAAAAGAATAATAAAAGAGGCATATCATTACTAGACCTCAAATCATATTGAAGATCAAAACTCTATCTAACAAGTAGAAAAGTAAATCAGCAGAAAAGTAGAATCCAAAAGCAATTAAAAATGATAGCCCTTTGTTTGATGATTTTGGGATCTTTGATGTCTGACCAAGCTCTAAGCATTTCATAGTGCCTGCTTCAGCTATCTATATTGCCTGTTGGAATAAATTGTCCTCATATGGCTATTCTACTAGGGGATGTCTTCATATGCTTGGGGTAGATATCATAGGAGAAACAGAATAGAATATATAAACGATTGCCTAAGATAGTTGAGGCCCAGAAAGATTTCAATAGATTAGAACAATAGAATGACTTTGATAATATGCATTTTAATAGAAATAAAGATAAAGTATTATACTCATATTAAAGAAAGCAAATATACACATTTAGAATGAGGTGTTATAACAGTGGTCAGGACATCAACAAAGCTAAAAACTAAGCTGAATCAAGAACATTGTTAAGTAATTGAAAAGCCAAGCTTTGCTTGGCTACTATTGCACTGATATGTGTATCATATAGTGGGGGATGTAAGGCCATTTCTATAAAACTTTTTGACTTTTTTGGAGAACAACTAAAATTCAAGGGAACTTTCAGAGTCTGGGAAGGATATATTGTTTGTTCCTAGGAGACTTTCCGGATGTGTTCATGTTTATATTACAGGATGCCTGCACTTGAAAAGGAGGGCAAAATAGCTATCACATTTGTGTCTTCTTTTCCTGAATGTTTTTTTGTACTTAGCTACAGTTCTTACTTCTCAGGAGCTAAGGTGGCAGTCTTTGGGAAATTAGGTAAGTTTGGGATGATCTTACCAAGACAATCCTAAGACTCTGATCTGGCATGTAACCAATTTAAGACTGAGCATAAATAACCTCAAAGGTAGGTGTAGATCCCCAGACATAATAGTCATATCAAAATAGTGTATCTTTCTTCTCTTTCTTCTAGCTCACTAAGGGGCTGGAAAGAAATTGTGCATAAGTTCAAAAAATAGCTGTACAAATTGCAAGAAGGGGATTACTGCCCAGAAAACTCATGCCCTTTTGATTTGTCCTTCCCCCTATGAATGTAATTGCTTGCTGTCCTTTCTTCCATAAACATATATACCTAGGTGGGAAGGTATGACACACTCAAGGGTGTCATTTTATTGTCTCCAACCTCCTTCTCAGACAAAAAAAGGGGGAAATTCAAGTACTGAATGAACACATAAAGCATCTATTAGTACTTGCAATATGCAAAACACTATACTAAACACTGGAGATACAAATAGAAAAGTAAAATGGCACCTGTTCCCAAGAAATTCACATTCTAATGGGGAAGACTATTAAATGGTTGACTGCAGCTGCAAGTCCAATGGAAAGAACTCATCAGGTTAAAAAAAAAAGCAAATCATTTGGTAAATATCTCTTCTTTAATATTATTTTCACTGTTTATTGTGATATTACCAAGGTCAAATTACAAATTTGACATTAACAAGGACTTTGGTGACAAACTTTCAATTTTTTTGAAAAACATATATACCCTAAAGGATTGTCAAATTCAGGTTTCATTTCCATAGGAATTGCTTTGGTGGAAGTTGACTTTGAACATTGGCCCGCAGTCATTGTTATACCCAGGCTCTTGGGTTTAAGAACTCCTTCTAACAAGGGGATCCAAGGGGAAATGGTGATCAAGGTAATGGTATGGTGATTCAACTTACCTATTTCTCTCTGTCCTTCAGGATACCTTACCATTTCAGCAAGGCTGGCTTGCTTGCAGGTGGATGGCAATTGATTAGCATTTGTAAGGGTGATTGATCCCCTTTTCATAGGAGTTATTTCCTTTCCTGATGGCTGTGAGAGTTCAACTGGAAGCAAGATTGAGGTCTGAGCAGTGCTGTCATTCCCAAGAATTTTATGATCACATACCTCTTAGAAGCAGTTGGTCATTAGTTGTGGCTTTTGATGACGAGGTGATTTCTCCTACAGTGATTTCTCCACTCAATGATAACTATAGGGGCAGGATTGGTAGCAGATACAGTAGTCTGGGGAATATTGCTCAACCAAAAGCTGTATTGAGCAGAGTCTGAGGAGAGATAATATCCAAATAGTATTGATTGTGGTTCAATTTGTTTAGCACAGGGGTCCTCAAACTTTTTAAATAGGGGGCCGTTCACTGTCCCTCAGACTGTTGGAGGACCGGACTATAGTAAAGACAAAAACTTTGTTTTGTGGGCCTTAAAATAAAGAAACTTCATAGCCCTGGGTGAGGGGGATAAATGTCCTCAGCTGTTGCATTTGGCCTGGGGGACGTAGTTTGAGGACCCCTGGACATGGAACCCTCCATCTTTCTTCTATGGTACCCCATGCTGCTCTGAATGATTTAGGGATTTCAGGTCCTGAAGAAATATGTATTTCTAGGAATTAGGAAGTGTTTCTTTTTATGATTCTTGTGCTTCTCATAGCTAGTTTATTACTTCTTTTTTTCTTTTTTTTAAAGTTTATTTTATTATGACTTTTTATTTATAAAAGATATGCATGGGTAGTCTTTCAACATTGACCCTTGCAAAACCTTCTGTTCCAAATTTTCCCCTCCTTCCCTCTACCCCCTCTCCTAGATGGCAGGTGGTCCAATAAATGTTAAATATGTTAAAATATGTGTTAAATACAATATATGTATACATATTTATGCAGTTATCTTGTTGCACAGGAAAAATCAGATCTAGAAAGAAAAAAAAGAACCTGAGAAAGAAAACAAAAATGCAAGCAAACAATAACAGAAGTTGTGAAATGATCTGTTATGGTT